>NC_046378.1:4224929-4367377 GCF_011125445.2 Fundulus heteroclitus | reverse complement strand
ACACCAGACTGCGATGCATCTTATTGTGTTTTTCTATTTTAATGACCAGCACAGCTTTCAAATTTCTTACAAATAAAAATCTGAAAAGTGTGGCATGATTCTCTACAGCCACGGGACCGCCTCTCACTCTTTTAGGCTATGTTTCTACCAGCTTTACAGATCCAAAGATTCAAATTTGTCCCCATTCTTCTTTGAAAAACCAGTCGGACTGCATACCTTTTTCAAAAATCAATTTCACCTAAAATTTTACAGAAGCTCTTGCTGTGCCGCTGGAACGTGAACATCTGCAGAAGGCTCGAGTCTACTTGAGCCTCTAAATCTGGCTAAATATTCCTGCCCCTGCTGAAGAAACGCATCGCAAGGCAATGCTGCCTCTGCCATGTGTCATCAATAGGATGTTGAGTTCTGGTTGTTAGTTTTCAATCACACATAATGGCTTACTCTGGATAAGTTCATAAGAAGATTATGAGAATAAACACAGTGGGAAGACTGCCTTTTTTGTAATTCTTTGTAAAATGACTACTGTATTCTCACTATTTTATTACTATTCTCGTAATTAAAAAAAATAATAACACAACCTCCACCCCCCATCCTGTCAGAACAGGGTCATCGCTCTCTTACACTGTTGTTTGGGGTTGCAGGCTGATAAGTTTGAGAACCTCTGTCTATACCAGGGGTGTCAAACTCATTTTGGTTTAGGGGCCGCATTCAGCTTAATCTGATCTCAAGAGGGCCACACGAGTAAACTCATTGCAAGATTAAATAGAACTAATAAAAGTGGACTTGTTGTTGATTGTTATATTAAATGAATTTCACTTTTATACAATATATTCAATTATTATTGGTTCAATTAAACTAAGAACATGTTTTTTTCAATATTGTTTTATCATTCTCTTCCTTTTATCTCCTCTTTCTTTCACCTTTTCTTTTTTCTTCTTGTTCTTCCTTTCCTCTCCTGCTTTCCTATTGTAGTGTCCATATCATTTGAGATAATCCCCGCATGAATCATAACAAAACTATTAACATTCATAAATCAAGCGGAGCACTATGGCAAAAGCAATTCTGCTCCACTTGTGAAAGTCAAATCTGATGAGCTCTTTTTGGCATTAAGACAACAATTCTTATTGCCACATTGCCAGACAGAACACTGGAAAAAAAAAAAAAAATCATTGTTGAATAATGATAATGCATTTAGCCACCGGGCTGGATTAAATTGTTCGGCGGGCCGGACCCGGCCCGCAGGCCGTATGTTTGACACCCCTGGTCTATACCACAAAATCCCAATAAAATAAAGAGGAAATCATGGTTGTAATGTGACAAAAAAAAAAATTCTACTTAAAACTATACTCATTCTCTCTGTAACACCCACGTCCGAGTAAGTTCTATGTTAAAAATGCTGCACACAGACACACGTATCCGCTGTTTCCTTGTCACTGCCCATGGGTGCCCAGGCAGGATGCCCTTAGGGGGGCACTGAGGACGAGGTATCATTTTCAGAGGGGGCCCACTGGCTCGTGTCAGCCCACTAGGCAGGATATGTGTGTGTTTGAGTCTGCTTGTCGTGATAAAGAGGAGAGGGTGCGGCTGTGGGGCATTAATTACCTGTGCGCTGCTCCTGCTGTGGGAGGCACAAAGGTTGCCCCCGCCGAGAGGCTAATTATTAGGAAAGAGCTTTTTAATTTACCGCTGTCTGCTGCCATTCCAGGGAGGAAGAGAACCATGTCATTTCATCGCCGTAGCATGTGTGAGAGTCTGCATGGGTGTGTGTGTTTGCGTGTGTGTCGGCGGTGAGCTCCAACAGGACTACACAGGTGGCTCTCTGTGTGACCCCCAAGACCTCCGAGGACACGCACAGTTTATCTGGACCTCCATTGTTTCACAGCAGCCCCGCCCCCCTGTTAATCACATGAGGTGGAGGGGAGATGAATTGAGTAACAGAGATCCGCTGTCAGGTCAGGCCTGGTTAGATTTGGAGGAAAGGAAGTGGTGGGAAATTGACCGGTCGTCTTGGGACATATTGTCCACTCTGTATATACAAAGAGAAATTATTAAAACAAATTAAGATCACATTTTAGGCTGTAATCCACTTATTCCAATGCTCTCTATCCACACCGAGTAACTAAGGCCTGCAGGAGTTACATATTTCCACATGTTTATTGTAGATCTGTCATCAAGTGTCCTGAAACTGACTATTAGAACAATTACATTATAAAGTGCTAAGTGGGAATCAAAGATCCAGACCACAAAAACACCACTTCTGCACCTAATTTAGTCAGTTTGATTAACTAACAAGAGGAGATTGTGTCTTTACCAGTGCTTTGGAAAAGTATTCATACCCTTTGATCCCTTTCACATCCTGCTACTACCATCTACCTGGAGTATGCTGTGGGACTGTAAAACGGTGCAAAACTATGACATGGAAGGGAAATAATATATAATTTTCTAAATCTGGTGCCAATAAAAATCAGAACAGTGTTACTTGCAGACCCCATGGCTCAAAACTTTTATAAATCATGTTTGGTGCAATTAGAGTAGTTGTCCATTTTTTGCAAAGCGGTTCAGGCTCAGTCAGACTGGAAGGAGTTTGTCTCTGAAGATAAGTCTCATAGAGTCTCCACATGGTTTGTGGAAACAGCACATATGACTTCTGAAGGCTTTTTTTACAGCAGCTTTCTGTTAGTCTATCAGATGTTCAAAGCTTGGGATATTGTTTTATACCCTCACCCTACTTTAAGCCTTCTTTTTGATTGGTCTGCTATGTCTGTACTTCTATTTGAACTGAACAATGTTCTCCAACACAACTCTGAGGTTTTTGCAGAAGAGCTGGATTAATACTTCTTAAAATACTGCAAAGGTGGACTCTGATGGCACTTCTAATCATAGCTGGTTGTGCTGGATTAGATTTAGGGTATCATAGTAAAGGAGGGTAATTACAAATATTTCCCACACTTTTCAGATTCTTATTTGTAAAAAAAAAAAAAAAAAAAAAATGAAAAAAAAAAAAAACAGTGGTTAATTTTCCTGCAACTTTAGAAGTATGTCCAACTTGTTGCTAATCTGACACATGGACACAGTGTACGGTTGTGATGGGACTAAATTCTACGAAAACCTTTGCAAGCTTCTGTGCGTACTCCTTCTTCTTCATTGGCTAGCTTGGAGAAGTTTGATCTACAGTATAAGTAACCCTGAAAGTCACTGTACTTCCATTTTAAAACTTGATCAATCTCAAATAAATGCTGGATTCCCAAATAACTAAGACAAACCCAGACTGTATATAGGATTTAATTCCATAAATGTATTGAATAATTATTCAGTGTCATATCTGAATACAGTTAACAGACTGTTAATAGCCTACAAGTCCTTCTACTTCTGTGAATCAATGGGGTGAATGGGCTAATCTGTCATGGCTGTTTCAAGTTTGATTCTACTGCAGGGACAATTATGGACGCTGTATGATATTTTAACAGATTTATTGAATATAGGGATAAAGGGAATGAGTCTTCTGGGCTCCCAGCAGTTTCTGGTTGGACACTAAGGATGAGAGGTAAGCACTATTGTTTTGGCAATGAAACAATGTATAATGGATTATTTGGTAGAGATGGATCCATTATCACTAGGTTAATCTAATTGGGCTAAAGGAAACTTCACTGAGACTGCATGGTTCTTGAAGCTGTTTTACAGCTCTCTGAGATTAGAAAAAGAATTTAACTAAACATTTGAGATTCGTACCAGAGCATTACACAACTCTAGTTCTACTGAGACTTGGCTGTCCAGGCCTGGTAAGACGAGCATTTAAATGGGAGAAACAGCTAATAGGCCCACGGCCGCTTTGGAGGAGCTGCAGAGATCCACAGCTCAGGTTTAAGAAATCGCTGACATGATAACTATTAAACGCACGCTCAATCGAGCCTTTATGAGAAGAGTGACAAACTGAAGCCTTTGTTGAAAGAAAACCATAAGAAGTGGCGTTAAAGTCTTTTTATAGCCACAGCAAAAAACAAGCAACAGAAGGTGATCTGATTGGATGAGACCGGAACTGATCCTTAGTGAAGTTATTGGGAAGATGGGCCAGGCTAACAACAGGGCTGTCTTAGATTCATAAAATGTTTATGTTAGTCCATCCAAGAAAATCCCAATGACATACATAAGAACTTGACAAGATGTAAAAAGTCTCTAAATGACATGGTGATTAAAGAGGGAACAAAGTAAGTTTCACAAGAATAAATGGATTCTTTAATCCCAAATGAATGCAAATGCTGAAATAGATACTAAGTATGTGGTTGTGGAGAAAACATTGATGATATTCCAGTGAAATACCATCCAGTGTTGGGGCTTTGAGCTCAGGCAGGCAGAAACATTTTCATTTACACTCGCTTTCGTCTCACATTCCCTGTGCCACCTAAACTCGCCCCATCTCACCCCAATTCATCACCAGCCCTTTAGCATTCATCGCCACAGCTGCACCCTCACAGCAGGTGGGCGCAGGGGTTGGGGCGGTGGGGGGGGGGGGGGGGGGGGGGGGGGGGGATTTGTGAATTTTTCAATCAGTGCCCGCTCCACAAGCTTCTCCTCTATATGAGATATTTTCAGAGCTTGCTCCCAGCTCTGGCCGTCCTGCATTCATTCAGATCAGGCTCAGTCTGTCTCACTGTTCTGTCTGCAAATGAGTGAATCGAACCGCTCACCGACACCTCAGCAGGGGGTCTTGGTTTCCTGACACGCAATGATCTCTCAATTTAACTGGAAGTAATCCAGTTAGCTTATGCACACGGCCTCCAGTCTTGATGCCCTCATCAACCCAAACCGCCTCACCTCCACACCCCCCCCCCCCCCCCCCCCCACACCCGTCCGCCCATGTTGCGGCGTGTCATTATGTTGCAGCCAAGGGTTTAAGAGCCGCTGCCGCTGAACTGATTCATGCGTGGCTGGTTTATGCTTTCCTTTCGGGCTCCAGAATGTGGCAGGTTAGTTTTGGTCACCTACTATCACCTACTACACCATATGCTTCAAAGACTGTTTCTCTGAAAGTGTTGTAGTATCATGTATGCAATCAAAAAAAGATTGAATATTTGAAAAAATTCAGGGGATGTGTGACTACTTACTAAAATGTTGTGTTGTGTGATAAAAAGTAGATTTTCTTTGCGTTATGACATTCTCTACTACACTACAAAAACATGACTAAGAATAAGTAAAGTTTTCTCGAGATGAGTGTATTTATCCTTGATTTGAGCAGCAAATTTAAATGATCTGCCAATGGAATAAGATTTTTGCACTTAAAATAGGAAAAACTCCATCATCATCTCCATCATCGTCATCATCTTCAAGTGTAGTTTATCTAATTATCTTATTTTAAGTGTAAAAATACTCATTCCGTTGGCATATCATCTTACTTACCTACTCAAATTAAGGACAATACACTAATTTCAAGAAAATTTTACTTATTTTTAATTCAGTTTTTGCACTGTAGCTCCTAAAACTAGGGAATCCGTCATTCAAATCATCGTGGAGTATTTTAGCCAACTTTCTATTTTCAACATAAACTCAATTTATTGATGTTTGCAAGTTGTTTTTTTTTTTGCAAAACTCACAAGGCCCCATTGTGGCTTTTTTCTTGGGCTTTGACTGGATCGATACAACACCGTGGTTCTTTCTCTCTTTATGCACATTTATGTACCTAGAACACCAGCCCGGTTGTATCTTACAGTTTTATGACAGATGGGCTGATATTTGATTGTTATTCTGGTCCTATGGCTGCAAAACAAGCACAAATTACAACCCCGATGCCTTCGTGCTTAACTATAGGGCTTTTTCCTGTTACCGTGGCTTGCACCAAACTTGGCACTGTGTATTATGGTCCTAATTTTGATCATCTTTGCTAAGGTTTAGTGTTCTAGCATTCTTCAGATCAACATAAGACATATAACTGTGGGCTTTAGAATCCAAAAGGGAGTTCTGATGTTTTACAACTATTTTGTTTTTATTCTCAGAGCACATTCTGACCTTGGAGGAAACTTGGTGGGAGGTCCACTCCTGGAAAGATCAGCAAGTCTCTAGTGTTTACCACTTGTAAGTAATCTGTCTCCTGGTAGAGTAGGGGGCTCTGAATAGTCTGCATTAACTGCTTTTCTCCTCTGTCCTTATTGTGTTAACCTGCAGCTCGTTTCTCCGAGACAACAAATTAAAAGTAAACTTCTTGTCACAATTACTGTTAATTAAAAACATTTCCATAAGAGTGACAGCAACTGGTTGAAAATAATAATTCTGAATAAAAAATAATTAATTTTTTTTATAGAGCACCAATTCACAACACATGTCATCTCCTGGCACTTTACAAAGTTAAATTCAATCAAATCCAACAGAAATAATTGGTCAAAAAGTTTCCTATCTAAGGAAACCCAGTAGATTGCATCAAGTCATCTGCATTGTTGACAGCTTTGCAGCAATCCCTCATACCGAGCATGCACAGTTAAGAAGATATTAAACATTCTTATTAAGCCACCATTTCAGAATTAGAAATGTTTTTTTATTCCTCTGGTGTAACATTTAAATCCTAAATGTCATGTTTTCATTAGCTGTAAGCGGAAAATTATCATAACAGAAAATAAAAGCTTTAAAGCATCTGTTGAGTGGAGGTAATCCATATAAAGTGTGTCACTTAGTGAATCGAATTTCTGGAATACCTTAACTTTTTGATAATATGCTAAATTATTTAATTTGACTATATGTTTGTATTATTACTAAACTGATTAGCACTTACATTAAGCTTACATACCTTTTAAGACAAATGTGACCTTGGTACAAGCGGCAACCTGTCACTAATGCTGTGAACAAATGGGTTTAAATGACTTTGTTAATTATTTTGTGTCAATCATTTCTAAGAAATTAAAACTGTGCAGAGGTGAGTACAAATGACTTTGTTATCAATCAGCTACAATTTGTTTGCCAACTAAAGCTGCTGCATGGAATAAAAATGATGGGCAAAGTTTTGGCAGAAGAGAATGGTGACATTTTCCATCCAAAGAGGTTCTGATTCCTTCTGCCTTGTTCTACTCTGCATACCTCATTGTTCCAGGCATTCGATCTTTGTGAGGACCTGCAATTGATAAAATGCATGCTTTTGCCCTTTTTTTAAAACGTAGCTTTACAAGCAAGAGGCATATGGCTTATCTATTAAAACTGAGACTGGGTATGGTGCTGTATTTCTGATTCTGCATGCATGCAGGCCCAACTGGACACAGCCTGGAAAATGACTTTGTCTTACTTTTTCCAGCAAAGCTTTTGTCATCAAATAAGAATTTATATGGTAATTTTAAAGGGTTACATTTAGGTCATAAGTTATATTTTCTTTTTGTCACTGCAGTCCAACCACATAAATAAATAATGTGTTATTATGAAGAACATATTAATATCTTGTACAGTAGATGTGAACAAAAAAACAAAGCTTTGCTCTGACTATGTTCCAAACACTGCTTGATAATGTAATTAAAATGCAAACTGAAACATTCACCTTGGTTTATTAAAGTATTTTAGAAGAATTTATGCTACGGACATTTATGCTATAAATTCACCTAAACTACACCATAAAAAGCAATTTTGGAGGAATTGTGACAACGTTAAATACTTTGTTTTGGCAACAAAACCTGCTGAAACATCTACTGAAGATGTTACTTTGGTTAATAGAACTTCTTATTTTTCGTATGCTGTTTCCAGGAAAAAATAATAAGGCTGAAATGTTATAGGGGCTGTATGATATATGAATTTGGTTAAAGCAGAGGCATTTTAAAAGACTTGTGGTTGAGAAAGTTACTCTGTTGTAGCAAGAATAAAAGTTTGCATCCAGCTTTAGCTGGTTCAGCCACAGCATGAATGCCAATGCTGATCTTGCTGGCAGGTTGAACTTCTTGGCGCTGAAGCAATCATTCGTAATGGCATCTGAGCTGTGGTTCCCAGAAAAAAAAGATTAAAGAAAAAAGATTCAGAAAAAGGCCACAATACATAGAATATAAACTAGGTTGAAGCAGATGCATCTGGAACCTCTCCTCCAAAGTCTTATTTCCAATGAAAACTGGATAAAGAGTGAGATAAGATTCACCAAAGGCTGCAAAGCTGTAATGCTCAAACAGACAGGGAACCTGATATTCCAGCCAGACACAATTATGATCTTAAAAGGTTTGTTAAAAAATAAAGCAGAAAACAAAACTGGGTGTAGTCAGGCAAATGTCCAGAAAGGACCAGGAGACCGGCAGACCTGACACCAAGCCGCACACAATCACAGGCTGAATGGACAAAGACAGGAGACTGGATCCGTGAGATGAGCTTGAGTTGTACACAGGCAGAAAAAGGCAGACAGGTCCAAAGGGCTGGGCTAAGAGAGGGGTTGAAAACAGTCCAGGTCGCATCAAGGAGACAGGAGAATCCAGAAAACTGGGTCAAGAACAGGTGACGCAGACAAGAATGTTGAGTCAGTGGCTTTGGACAATCTGACAGAGAGTGGCTGTGAGAGGGAGGTATAAATAGCCATGATCACAGGTGGACTGAGTGGAGGAAATTAGGAGCAACACAGGTGTTGCTGCTCCCACTAATTAGTGAAGCAGAGCCAAGCAGAAAAGAGAGTAGCAAACAGCCAGCCAGCTCAAAAACAGATGACCCTGGCAGGAAGCAGGAAAAAGCAGAACTGATGCATAAAAAAGTAAAAGAAAAAGGTCAAAACCACCAGATAAATAAGTATCTCGGCAGCAAAAGTTAGTAAGCCAGAAGCATCTCAAGCTAGCAGCAACCCTCGGTGATCATTTAATTTCATTTCAGCAATAAACAAATTAGAATCAGAACAGGGAGATTCTGTGGCACCGCTTATTTAAAAGCTCCTTCGAACTGATCAGCTGCTACAACAGGTCCTGGATCTGAAGACACAGCAGGCGCAGTGACCTGAAAACACACAGATTCCCCTGAGGAGCCAGAGCCAACAGAGAGAGACAGTGGACCGGCACCACAGAACGAGTGGGATGGCACCAAGTGATGATCCCAAGAGGAACCAAGACAGCTACAGCCCACAGAATCAAGAGAAAACCTCAGGAGTTTCAGAGGGAGCCAAGTGAGCAAAAATAAACTCAGCATTAAAGATTTCACACCCAGTAGGATTACTACAATTCTGAGCAATTTGTGTGCTAATGACTGACTAATGTTTTGGCCTCATTTCTTCATTGCAATGTTTGGCAGAGACGGTTCCTTTTAGTTAATTAGCTTAGGAATTATAGGACGGTAGAGCTATATTCTCATCCTTTAGCCACTTTTTTCTTAGAGAAAGGTTATACCCCCGCCCCAGCAGCGGGTATTTAGGAAGAGCAAGAGCCCCCTCCTCTTTTGGCATTATCTCTGTTCATATGTTCTGTGTAGATTTATGTGTTTTTAGTGTGGGCTTAATCTCTAAATAACCTGCGCAAGGGGATCACCAAAACTGATAATAGCTTCGTTGAATCTGAATGGCCATAGTTACCCAATTAAGAGGAGTAGAGTGATGACAAAGATGACAAAATAAATGTCAATGGTGACAAGAACTTAACAAATTAAGACAATTTCACTCCAAAAAATGTCCATCTAATGAAGTCTAACAATATTAGATCTGGTCAAAAAAGTATTTTGATCTTGTTTTAAGATTGACACAGTAAGGAAGAGCAGATTCTGTTTGATTGTTAATCTTCTTTTGAGAAAATTCTTCTCAAAATAACTGCAATAATCTGCCAGTTTAGTAAGACAATTGCACTTGGTAAGACTTCTTCTTCTGAGAATATATATCATGATCTAAAGAATATGCTCTTGCTTAGCATATCAATCTCAAAACAGGATCAAAAATACATTTTGGCTAGAAATAGGAATGTAAGACTTGGTTAGATGGACATTTTTGCAGTGTTATGCATGACTAATAAAATTTTGGGTCATGTAAAAACACTTGGAAAAACAGGTGTGAATATATTGATTTCCAACTCTACTCGTTAACCTAAGAAAAGAAGAAGCTGATAATGAGGGCGGATGTATTCTCTTAACAGGCTGTACAACAATTTGGTTACATTAGTTAACATCTATTGCTCAACACAGTGGTTGAAAATAATGTAAGAATTTTTCCCTATGGAAAACCAAGTGACCAGCTGTTTCAGGAACAAAACCTGGTTCTTTGAGCAACAGTGGAGAAAATGAACTGAGTATTTCAAAAGAAAGGGATCTGACCACAGTTATGCTAAACACACGGGGGGAAATAGAAAGAGATGAACCTCGCATTGTTACTGTAGTATGTTTGTCATTGTTTAAAAATTGTAAATAAGGTAACATTTAAAAAAAAAAAAAGAATGGATGTTTAACGCCAATTCAGCAAGGCTTTATTCCTGAATAAGAAACCTTTTTATTGTCTGTTTATAACACAGCAGATCCTAAAATCTTAGATCTTGGAATTTGAGCCAGTTGGGTGAGCCAGTACACTTTCAACATTGTTGGAAATTTAGCTAATTTACAGATGTATGTTTTATCTTTTTGAGCATGCAGAACTTTCCCCAAGAAATACAGACTGAAATTTTCCAAAATAAAATGGCTGCAATTTATTTTGCCAGTCTTCTTGAGCGATTTCTAAAAGTAAAAAATAAAAATAAAATACATATTTCCCTTTATAGTCCCACAGAGGGGAGCTTTATTTCAGCTTCTAACCCATCCCTTAGGGATGCAGTGTGCTGCCAACACTGAGTGGCGCACGGGGAGCAATATGTGGTCAAGGGTCTTGCTCAGGGACCCAGAATGACATACTGAGTTTCGAACCTCCAACCTTTGAGGCGTCTCCAAGACGGAAACACCCAGCTCCCTAACCACAAGACCACCACTCCCAGAGGAAGTGTTTTTTGGTGCAGTTTATGCTGAAATTGAATACAGCTTCCCATTTAAAGCAATTAATCATGAACATGAATTATTCAGTCTGAATCTATGTGAACTGAACTTGCCCAACAATAATCACCAAAAATGTATACTACAAATCTAACATTTCTACATAATCAAAGTGTGAAGCAGAAGGAATGGAGTCAGGGTTAGAATATTACCATTTGATTAGACAAAGAGTTTGTTAGATTAGACAAAAGGTTGCTAAAGCCTGTTAACGGTGGACAAAAAAAAAAAAAAACTGCACAAAAAAAAAACTGCGAGTGGTGTCTTACTGTTTCGTCTTAACAAAAGCCACAGCGGCACGGTCACAGCGGTAAGCACTCGCGATGACTGCAAAGTATTTCAGCGTGAACCTCGCGGCTCAGTCTGAGAAGAGCCGCGTTTGATGTGGAAGAAGACGGCAACAGTAAAATCCTCGCTGAATCGAGTGCGACTGGCTGGCCCCGGCCTCTGCAGCGAAACTAACTGGCTAAAGTTGTCAAGCTAAGAGGTCGCGACTCTCACCCGTACACGGAATAAGACATTCACAATGTGAAGATGGGCCACAGTTGCCATGGGAACAACCTGCCAAATCCGGAGAGTGAGACGTATTTAAATGGAAATCCAGCCGTTCCGTCCCCCTCCCTCTACCACCACCACTTTTGCAAATCCAGATTCATTTCAGACAACCCCGTCAGGCTCTCCTCGCCCTCTTCTCCCTTGTCTCGGTGCATTTGGCCATGCCTGGTCGCACCCCATAGACGGTACAGCCCAGAGGTTTTTAAGCAGATTATGGAACTCGCGGAAAAGCTGGTGGGGGCTGGGGTGTGTGCACGGAAACTCATAAACACAGAGGGGGGAAAAGAAAGCCTCATAGGAACTTCGAAAGAAGCCGAGAGAAGGGGAGGAGTCCCGGCGTTGATTTAATTGAAATTGTCACGTCCCCGCTTGAAACTGAGACCGACTAATTCAACCCTCAGTGTGGATTTACCAAATGATACCAGCCATTTGGGGAGGACGCAGGAAGTAGATGTTGGTGCGGGGAGGGGGGGAAGAAAGTCGAGGCTCCGGGATTTGGCCGAGGATACGACGTGACACGGGCTAAGTGGAAAATTAAGGTTGAAGTTTTTTGGTCTCAATTTCTACCTTCAAATCCGGTGTAGCAAAGAAACACTGGGCCTGATGTTGATGAAGAAAAATAAGAAAGAAAACCGGACAGGACAGACCAAAGAAAGAGGGCGACGGGAAATTTTCTCCTTCAGTGTTTTCATCCATGGGTATTAAAAGTACTCTGCCCCTAAATAAAACTTTTTATGAGACTTTTTTTTTTGTTGTATCAGCAGTTTAAAGGCATGCCATAAAGCTGTGGATGTAGTAATAATTTTAGGTAACTTTGACAAGGGCCTAGCATGAGAAGGCAGTTATACATACAGTTCAGGAAAACTGGCAATTATTGGGTTCATGACAGTGAGACAAGATTTTAGCAATATCCTGGTGTTAACCAAGAATTCCTTTTTTATTGCTTACAAGAACAAAAGTTCAACAAATCACATGCTATGTTTAAAATAATCTGTATTAATGTAGAATAATGGTCCAGTTATGACTTGCATCTACTGTGGTTTATGTCTGCTTTTAAGGCCAAAAGAATACATTAAATTCTATTCAGTTAATTTATGTAGCACCAATTCCCAACACTTTGTCTTATTGTCTATTTAATAGAATCATTTAGAAAGATTACAATTCAAGTACAATAGATCCTAGTGAACAAACAATTCAGTTCAGTTTATTTTATTGTTCAAACTGGTTCAGGTTTTCTAAGGAAAGCATGTAGCAACAGCGGACTGTTGCTTGCATTATGTTGTTGCAGTGAAAAGGAAAAATCTTTCATGTATCTCAAGATGTGTTTTAAAGAAACTTTTTCAGTTTAATCCAGTTCAACTCTGATCAGACTCATTAGCTGAGCACTGGCAGAAAGCCATGAAAGAGCCAACTTTAGCATTGCAAGCAGATAACAGTCAGCCATTTGCAGCAATCGCTAAATGTTTGCCTATTGCTCCTATCTTGTCTGTCACCATTTCTTTTTCCTGTTAAGAATCCAGAAAGGATGTTGCTCATGTCACCCTTTGCCATTTCATACCTTTGCATTTTTTGTGGTTTTTCACTCAAAACCTTATGGTAAAAAAAAGGATGTAATCTAGCAGACAGTTTGTCAATTTTCTGACAATCAACAATTTGAAAGTAAAAGTATAAGCTGCTCGTCATCTACTCTAAGGAAAAGTGGTATCCAACAAATATTATTAAACAGACGGAGTTCAATTGATGTAATTTTTATTTGCTTAAGGATCATGATCCATCATATTGACGCATACTGACACATAAAGGGTGCAGTACAAAAACACATGGAAACACAATGTGATTAAAAAAAGGTCCAATAATATTAATAATATATAACTGGATTAAATTATAGGAGGAATCTAAGCATCTTTATGACCATTATCTCCATGATTCATGAATATTATTAACTACATAAAAAGCACTCAAACAGAATGGTACATGTGTATGATTTTTTATAAAGATGAAATAGAAGTATAAAGGGATGAAATGGCAATGTGTGTGTAAGGAATGAGGTTAAGAGATGGTAAAGGGGTGAAATTGCTCAAATGCAGCTAGATTAAATGACTGTGGAGGTTTATGTAATTTTTTTTTTCCTTCTATGTTGTCAGCCAGCCTGATGAGCAGTCTTTATTAGTTTATAACGTCAACACATCAGGTCAACTAAAGAAAAACCTCCTTTTCTACTTCAAAATAAGAGTCCTAACCACAGCTACAAGATGTGTGGTTTAATGCGTTCAGCTTCACAACTCTGTCTCATAATTATACCTTACCATCACCATACCAAACCAGCTTTAATTTACAGAATACTATAAACCTCCCACAACACTAATGTGCTGTACACAGAACAAAGGAATCAGCAGTCACACGATACAATAATAAACCAATAATAAAATCAATGACCAAAAAAATAACCCAACAAACAAGGAGCCGTGCTAATTATCATGCACACACTCTGCAGAATATATCAGGCATACCCTACTAATTTGGGAGGTTTACTTTTGAATTGGCAATTATACTATATCTAAATATTCACATGTGTGCTGTGTAACTAAAACTATTTAATTTCTCATTCTGCCATGCAACTGGGCCCAAAACGGACCAATCAAGCCATCGGCTGATTTACTACGAACTTGACGCATGAGGAAAAGAAACGCTGAAGTGATTACTGTACAACTTTATTTTACTCAGTATGTGACAGCTTAATGTTATCTAAAGTAGGTGACAAAAGCCATTGCCATTATTATTATTATTATTATTATTATTATTATTATTATTATTATTATTATTATTATTATTATACATCTTCATTTCACTGTCCTGCCTTTTCTTATGTCTGTGGAAAGGGTTCAGTGATGTCTGATCAGGTTGTTATTTAGTTCAAAAGGGCCACCTGTAAACACAACAAGGGCCCTTCTAATTTCTTCTATAAACCAAAAAACACAGTCCCATTTTTTTATGTATTGTGTGAATAAATGAAGACATTAGCTATCTTGGCTTTCGCAACAAACAGTATAAAAAGCACGAGTAGGTTTCTGTCCTTTCGTTGCAGCCTAATCACTGCATACAAAAGTAGCCTTCAAGCTTTATTGGGGTCAGCGAGGGATGGAGAGGTTAGCACGAGAATGCTGAAGAAGCCCAATCCCCATAGTTGCCCTTGGGCCTCTCTTGGTAGCTGCACCTGATCCAGGGATTCCAAGAAGCCCTGTTTCAGAGTAGCACTAACAAAGCTAGGAAGTAGCCTCCCCCTTTGTGTGGCTACTGTGTGGCATCTGCAAACTGCAAATCTATTTTGCATAGCACTTAACAGCCTCAGCTCTGCCGCAGTTTACCTCGAGTAGACACTGATAATTTGTCCCATTAACATTAGCCTTGACCAGGTTCCTTCAGGAGAACGGTGTGTGTAGGATGATTCTTCTTATTCCACCAGCTTGCCGCCCACAGCCTCGCTCCTTAGTGTTTACCTGTATATTTTACTCTGCACAAGGACCTAATTAATCAGAAAGTGCTCTCTGTAGGTCCATACTAATGTGCTGTTTGTGATTAATGACAGTTTTAGGTTAATTTGCACACCTCCAAATGTGTCTCCTGTGTGCGTGTTTTCATACACACACAGCTGCTCGTGCTTGCTTGGAAAAGTTTTCTTACTACAAATCTAATAATGAATCAGTTACTGCTGTTAATGCTGTTTGGATCATATTAGTACCTTCTTAATCCCGTTTTTCTCCTGATTTTATGTCATTTACCCTTTCAATATCCTGTCCTGCAATGATGTGGAGGGACGTAAGGATCTTTATACTTCTCCAGTATTTACATTTAAATCGGTGAAACAGCTCGACCAGGATTGTATTAAGAAAATTCTTCACAAGGAGGTAAAAAGTCTTGGTTTTTACAGAGGCTGTCATCCCTAGCTCCTTCATCCTCACCTCCTTCATCCCTCATCCCACTCACCCTCTCTTCCATTTGTCCTGTTTGTTTCTGTCTGCCCAATGTAACCAGTTTCTGGCAAATTCTGGGAAAGCTACTTTGTCCATTGCATTAGCAATGCATTATCAGGTAAAAATCCAAACAGGGACAACAGAAAGAAGCAGAAGAAATCTGTAATCCCTTTATTGGGAATTTAAGCAAGTCTGTAGATGTCTAGTACTGTATGTTAGCTTTCACAGTTATACAGAACAAGAAATCTAACTATGATTATTATACTATCTGCCAACTCAGGCTTTACTGCACCGAGTTGTAGTGACACAACAGATTATTACTTTCAACTACGAAGCGCACTTAGGAGGAATATTGTACACAATCTCTAAAATCAGTTTTTCATTGATCATTGGGAACTGATTACACAGAGACTCTTAAGACTTAAGCGGTGTAAATGTATTTTAAACCTAATGAACCACTGCTCGCTTTTTTTTCTCATCGTTAAATGCCTTCAGTGGACTTCAGTTTGACTGTACAACAAGTGCATTTTGCCTTTAATCTTGCTTTCAACCAGACTATGCGCAATTTGGAGATGTGAGTCCTTCCCTGCACTTGGGAGCCCTATTCCACCAAGCGCCCAGAAAACAAAGCTCAACAGTTCTTGGTTGTCCGACAGAGGGGGAATTCAGGTGTAGCTACAGCAAGCGTGGAAAAAAGTCTTAAACAGAAGAAAAAATACCGTACAATTAATAAAAACGGCATACTCAGATTGAATAAAATGTGCAATTGAGTAGGATCATGCAAAAGTGTACAAAATGTGCCTGGACTTGTTGATTGAAGCTGGGGCAACGGTCAGACAAAACGTACAACGCAGCTGCGGTGGCAAAGAAATACCTTTCTCGAAATGCTGGCAGCCCAATAGAGGAAGAATGAAGTTGTACTGCTGGCATGATGCCCAAATGGCCTCCCCTCCTACAAATCCTCCAAAGACCAATCCAGAAAAATGACCACGGATAACTCACCACTGCTGCTACCAGGACCCAGATATGCTGTCACTATGGTAATTAATGACCATGATCTCACCACTCAAATTTTGTGCGTGCTCAAAACAGTTGGAGACGCTCACACTCCATCACGAGTAATGAAAAGTGCCCTTTGATTGTGAGGCGCCCGAGAAGATTGTGCAGAACCCATCCCTGTTCTGTCTGATTTTGGATTTCATGGCTTAGTCCAGTATGAAGGGGGAGCCTTATTGAGACAGCCTTGAGATTGTTTTTGGCAAACTAAACTCCAGCTTCAGCTGCTCATTTACTGTTCAGACATGAGTCAGTCTACAATCAGCAAAAATGGGAGCTGAAAAGAAATTGTTCCCCTAAAGCGACATCATTTGCATTAGATCACTTCTGTAATCTGTGACACATAATGAGATGGCTTTTTTTTTTTCTTCATTCCTGATCTGTTCTGGGTTTGTGATTACAGACGGCCTCGCCAGTGTGCCACGCGGCTGAGCTCTCCGTTCGTATATAACGCCGTTTGATCTGTATAAATCTACATGTGAACGAAGGGAAGCTTAAACTTGCGTGACCTCATCATATATCACTTTTCTAAGAATGGACAAGCAGATGAATAACATCATATGTGCCTCTTTAACTGTCAGCGGTAAAACGTTCTTCACCATGGTGTGCCATCTGATCTTCCACGCTCCGCTGGTACAGTGTTAAAAGTTTGTGGGGCGTTTTATTGCAGCCTGGTCCCCAAAAGTCATGCTGAGTGCATCTGTCTCGGAGTTGATCAAAGGGAGGGACTGAGAGAAAGAGGCATGTAGGCATCTCAGACACTTTTTTTTCTTTTCCACAGACAAAGGGAAGATATTTGAGAAATTCGACTTCATGAATGATTTGACGCTCCCTCTAAGATGTTCAACCCAGACTGCTAAAACTAACCCAAAGAAAATAAAGCGGTCTTGTGGTTGTCGCGGTAACCGTTGCCACTGCTTTGTTGCCTTTCCAGACATTTTCCCCCCAAAATGATTTCCCCCACCCCGTTATAATGCGCCCCTGGGTTGTGCTGTGGATTCAGTATGTTGGATGTTTTGTCCCCTGCCAACTGCTTCCTCTCCACTGAGCATGCTAACGACCACCCCAGATGGGCTGCATCACTTCCTCGGAGAGCCGCCCGTGACTGCTCACAGAGAGTCAGGAAGACGAGGAGACGGACGGAGGACAGACCGGAGGAAGGAGAGCCATGATGAGTCGATCACCTAATGGCTTCCATTTTACAACACGGCTCTGAAAGCTTTCGTTGCACGTTGACATGCGGGCGGTGGCCCTGTGCAAAAGAGCGTTTCCACAAAATTACCTTGATTTTCACACATGGCTACTAAAGACAGCATCCAATACTGTGAAAACAGACTGAAACTGATAGCAGACAATGTGGGAATTCGTACATTCTCACTGTGTCTGTCTGGGGATTTTTTTGTCCAGCTATCCTGGTTTCCCTCATCAGAAATAAAACTTGTTTTCATTTAGGCAACGATGAACACATTTCACATTGTCAAATTTTGATTTCAGTTATTAATGAGAATTAGTAATCCAAATTACCTTGGAATCTAAATTTACTGCTTGTGCTACCCTTAAAAACGACATCTGCCACCAAGCATTTTTCGATAATTGGCAATGAGTCTTTTACATCCTGGTGAAGACATTTCGGCCGACCCTTCTTTGCATAATTGTTTTATTACAGCCACATTGGAGGTTTTTCAAGAATGAAAAGCCTGTTTAAATTTACGCCACAGCGTCCTAATGGGGTTTAAGTGTAGGCTTTAACTAGGCCGCTCCAAAGCCTTCATTTATTTATTTTGTGGGTCATTCAGAGGTGCACGTGTTGGTGTGTTTTGATCTTTTCCTTGCAGCATAACCCGAGTGTGCTTGAGCTTAAAGAAACAAGCATTCTCCATCAAGAATGTTTGACCATCAACCATGACAGGTCACCTGAGCCCTGAAGCAGCAAAGCAGCCCCAGATCATCACACTACCACCAGCATGTTTGATTGTTGGCGCGATGTTCATTTTAAAAATGCAGCATCTTTTTTTTCTTTTTTTTTATCAAATGGGACACACCCATTTATTTTGTTTTTTGGTCAACAATGGTTTGGATATGAAACTCTGCCATCTATGCTTTTTTTCCATTGTCTCTTATCTTTGAATAATTAGCACTGGCATTAATAGAGGAAAGTGAGGCTTGCAGTGCTTTAAATGTTCTCCGTTCATCTGTCACCTGCTGGATGAGTCATTGTTGCATGTTTTCCTGAATAATAGCTCTCGCTGTGGTTTACTGGAGTCTCAAAGCCTTAGGAATGGGTTGGAACTATTCCCAGACTGATAGATGTCAGAGACTTTATCCCTATTCCCATTTCCTAATAAATCAATGCCCTAACATGGAAACATCATGTGATCTGTGTCTAAATGTGACAATAAAACAAAAAAACAGAAGAAATCTGTGATGGGGGCAAATACTTTTGCACAGCTCTGCATGAGGAGCACTCTTCTCTAATTCCACAGGATATTAATTCACTGGAACCCCTTTCCCAACTAAAAGCAACAACAAAAAAACTTGCAAAAAACACCTTTTAACGTCTGGTTTTTGTCTGCATTGGAAAACGACACATTCATTCTGTCATGCATTTGAAGGCAGTGGGGTTTTTTTTCCCCCCTCGCTCCAACTCCATTTGGCAGAAATGCAAACCTGTTAGCCAGGCAGACATGCTAATTTTTTAGTCAGAGGGTTCCAAAAGAAGATTTAAATTACTTTCTGAATGGTATTATATTGTAGCTATCCATAGCTATGTAGCGCTTGCTCAAATTCACATGCCTGAAGTCCTGATATGTTAGAGACATGAATTTATTACAGCATACCTTAATTGTTTGGGGGGGGATTAAATGCAAATCAGCCACTTTTCTTATAAATCAGCTGAAGCAAATAATCTGGGTTGACTGTTGCCATCAAGGGGCAATGGTTCCTTTCCTTGTGCTAAAGTAATTATCCCAACTAGAAACAGGTAGATATCTGCAAGAAAATTTTTTATATTTCAACAGTATTTGGATGAGGGAAACAACAATGCCCATTAAAAACGAGCAATAACAAATCCTCGTAAAATGGGCACAAACTCAAATTCATAGTCACTTCTAGCGTTAAAGGTGTGTTGCACTTATGTAACGTTTGTAGAAAAATTTTATGGTGGAACATTAATGAAAGAATAAACTAAAAAAGCTGAACACCGGTTTCATGACACTGTCATGATCCTTAGGTGTATGTGTTTTAATTTTGTTTTGTTCTACGATCATGCCGTCTTTAGTTATTTTTGTCTTTTGTGTGTATTTGTACACTGAGTATTTAGTAATAGACTCTGTTTGTTTCTTCATGCTTATCTATCTGCCCAAGTTAATTACCCTCCCTCAGCCCGAGCCAGCAGTTAACTAGTGGATCCCACTCACCTGTGTTGTGGGCAATTTCTGTTTATTCCCAGTTGTACTTAATTCTGGGTTTTTGTTCCTTCGTTGTCATTTTTGTAAGTTTCTTCATTAAATTATTAGTCATCATTATGCGCCTTCCGTTGTTTTTCTGCCGCTTTAGCCCTTTCACTATAAACCATGACGGACACTATAGACACAACTGAGGGGTGGAAGAAGTCTAAGAGAATCTTGTCTTTTTAAAGGACAAACGTCTTTCATGATGACGTTAGAGAAGTCATCATAGGGTGCTTAGGATCCAGGGGTGTTTTAGGTTTCAGCCGATCACTTAATACAATACCCATACATTTCAGCAGCACTGGTATCGCTCATACCACAGTCTTAAGGATCACTTGCAGCCCCCTGCCACTGTCTTTACGGATGCAGTTAAAAAGACATTCATCCATAGATACTGTCCTCTGTCTGCACATCAGCATGTCCTAAAATTATGTCCAAACAAATTTTGCTAGGGCATATCTTAGGGAAGCTGCACACGGCAGCTGTGTGCTTTTCCCCACATTATTTCTAACTATTTGATTGTTCTTGTGGTAAGCGGTGTAAAAAACCTTTTTGTGACTGGGGCTTGGCAGAGTTGGTAAACTGTCATCCTTGGTAACTGGGGGCCTTTATTTCATGGCCGCTGAGGCTCTCTCCTGGACCGTCCTCTGCTGTCCTCTGGCTGGATGAGTGATGTCCCTGTGGTCGGCTGCCTGGTCTTTGTGCTGCTGTTTTTCTCTGTCTTGCGGTCCTCTCGGCTTGCTTCTTGCATGGCAGTGGCCCTCTACACCCATCACTGGGCGCACACATTGTGTATGTTTACACAGACATTTATACACTCGTACAGTAGCTTTGATTCATTCAGTATCAACAGTTTTGTTCCAAATCCTTGCTGCAGGTGTTGTTGATTTTGTCTTTTTCCCTTTTTCAGTTTGGTTAGTTCTGGCTCTTTGGATATGCCAGTGGTTTTCCTTCCCAAGTTTCCTCAATGTGGTTGTAGGAGGGGTTTTTTGTAGCAGGTGGTTTTGTCAGTAATTATTTGTCTATATGTATTCTTTGTGTCTCTGGCCTCTTTGCCCTTGTTTTTCCTCTTCCCCTCTTCCTCTTTCATGTTTGACATCAGTTTGCACCAAGTACCTTAACAGCAATAAAATAAATCATCAAATGTTTACCATAAATGGAGGATTTGTTGGTATAAAGCCTCCATCGGTAATGCAAATATGTTTGGCATAACTATGGCAGCCAGAGTATTCTCCCTGCCGTGATGCTGGACATGACAAGAAGGAAAAATTCCCTGTGAAAAAACAGCCAAACGTGGAGCCTACTGGCAAAGGAATGCGAGGTGTAAAGGGCTGGCTTTCACTTCTGCCATGTACATCCTGCACATCATTCTGCAGAAGAAAGTTCCCGCTCAGGATTTTCATGCATATTTGAAGTTTAGCTAAACATCTATTGAGATATGTCTGTATTTATGTCTGTATTGTGGTGCAATGAAGACACTGAAGAGGCTCTCTTTATTCCTCTTATTTTTTCCTTTTTTATCAAACGTATAATAGAAACCTAGCTTTGGGAGTATGGGTTTTAAAGTCAGATGTTTCAGTGCAATTGCCCAGGATAGCCCTGGAATCCATGACAGCTGTTTCTTTTGCTGGTTATAATGTTATTACAAGTGAAGAATTAGCGCCTGAACAGGGTGTTTATCCCCATTATAACTGTCAGCATCCTTCTGCATCCTTCTGTAGTAGACAACTGACAACAGAGAATATGAACTATCTCGACCTATAGTCGCCTCACTTCTAATATTCATAGCAATCCAAGGTGGACTAAACTCCCTCAGGAAACTCATTGGATGGTGTCCTTGCTTTTGGACCTTCAACACAACTTTTCTGTCTGATCTTTGTATCAGAACACAGACGGACAGATACCGAGGAGGATGTAGGCCGACTCCCTGTCTCTCACTCCTTTCTCAGGAAATATCTGAACAGATATCACCAAAAAAAAAAAAAGCAACTCCCACCTCCTGGCCCTCCCTTTTATCTCCCATCTGCATTTGTCTCTTCTCTAATGTGGGAAAACCCTTCACCTCCCGCTCCAAACCCCCTCTGTATTTGTCTCTGGTTAGATCTGTGTTTTCTGTGAAGTAAATTGATGCGTTTTAAATTGGTGCTACATCATTTCGCGTTTGGATCAAAACGTATGTGTGTGTGTGTGTGTGTGTGTGTGTTTGTGTGTGTGTGTGTGTGTGTGTGTGTGTGTGTGTGTGTGTGTGTGTGTGTGTGTGTGTGTGTGAGAGAGAGAGAGAGAGAGAGAGAGAGTGTTTTCCTGTAGTGGTTCTAACAGAAGGTCAGACGGATATGTGGTTTCATGTTTAGTTTGGATCCAGTCTGACAGTGATTTGCTCAGCTCCTGCTACATCTCACAATGCTGTAATGAAATGAGATGTGAGCCAGAAGGTCACATTTTTACCCATTCTGTCTGTGCCTTGCCCTCGTTCCATCAGGCACATTTCTGGCTCTGTGTTGTTTTTTTTGTTTTGTTTTTTGAAGATTACCCATATTTTCATACATGACCATGCCCGCATTTCTTTCTCCCTGCGTCTCCCTGTCCTTGTTTATATGTTTGCGCACTGATTCTTGGATGTGGTCGGCTGAGGTTGATGAGAAACCCAGGGTTTGGCAGTGCGAGTAGTTGTGGCGGCTGCTCTGTTTGTTCAAGCCTCTGACTCGGTTGCTGTGTAAGGCGTGCAGTCCAGACCTTTCAAAATGTAGCACACACAGTTTCAGCTTCATTTGTTTCAGATATACCCAGAAATCAGGCTGTGACTTCCATTTGCTAATTGTCTCTTTGATCAGCCATGATGGTTAATCTGTATTTTGGAAATTAAAATATCTGATCTTTTTGATATCACTAAGCACACCTTACCTAAGCTGCCAGGCCGCAGATGCAACACTCTTCAGAGTGGACGCTGTTGATGACAATAGACAAGTAAAAGTTTACAATGAAGTGTTTAAAAATAACGTCAGAAGTAGAAAGGTGTAAGACGCTTTTGAAAGAATTTTGATGAAATGTCGAGGGTCATCTGTAGAGCTGCACCAGTTCACCCTTTTCAAAAACTAGTTCTTAGTTTAGTTCACACCGCTAAAACTCAATCAATACATGTTCATAGTCTTAAATAACATGAACTCCCTTATGAACTAGTTCATATTTATTTCTCAGTTTTTATCAAATAGTCTTTGATAATATATGTATCATGGAATAATGCGTTGATGGATTATGTCACCGCCTTGATTTTGCATCACTGTCTTCTGCTCTCTCTACTCACGCAAACTGGATTTTAATGTGGCTGAGCCTGAAAAGCTGCTCTCATTCACATAAAGTGACATGAGTCTAAGATTCGGACCAAACATTTCTCCATAAAGATTATGTTTATAACTGTGGCCACCATGGAAGCACTAAGGTTACTTTCACACTGCATGTTTTATGACTCAATTCCATTTTTGTCTGAAATGTAATTTTTTTCAGTGTGAGGTCGCTCCCATTACTTTTGACACGTTGCCTATAGCTGACTCCAGTGTGAACTGTTTGTGGCTCCAAACCCGACCCGCATGCGCTAAAGAACAATAACGATGACGTCACGTCCAGCACACGTTGGTCTAGCAAACAAAGAAGAAATTGGTGTTGTGGTTTTAGGTGTTCAACATAACGCTTTTATTGTATCAGCAGGAGCTGAAGGAGAAACTCTATTCTTGCATTTTACGGAGCTTTGGCTGCTAATTTAGCCCAGAGGTCTGTTTGGATGCAGGGATGCGGCTAGGAATGGTGAGGCAGAGATGTCAACGACTTCACAGAGACCAAGTTCATTTAGAACTTTATAATGTTGAGGGCAACTTTTAATTATATGTCAGTGTGTCTCCTCTCGAGTCCTAAGGCAGGACACTGATTATGATACATGTATTGCATTGTAATAGTGCAGGAAAGGAAACTGAAGAATTATGTGAATAGTACAGTGCTTCTGTTTTTTAATGGCCCGGACTCAGAGTAAGCCTCTAGTCCTTTTGCTGTTCATAAGTCCTAAAAAATATCTATTTAAGTAATCCATGGTATTTTATCTAGGCTGGCCTAACTGCCTCTATGGTCTCTGATTGATCTAGCTAGTGTGTCCTAAAATGAAGACACTTGATCCAGTCTGAAGGTCACAGAAAAGCAGATTTTTAATGTTGAGCCTTCACGGCTTCTGTGATCCCTCCCATTAAGCACAAGCAGCCAACAGGAGCAGGTATTTCATAAAACAAAGGAAACAAACTGTCAAAAGCTCTAATGAATGCAGAACCAAAGAAGTGATAATACAGCCTCACAATTTATTCCAGGACCAATCCTGAGAAACACTTTACGTCTTCAACTGCTCATTTCAATTACAAAACTACAGGAATATTTAGGACTATAAAACCAGCAGTTTAGAAGGGCTTTATACTGAAGGGGATCCCAATGGTTTTTATATTGTAGGAAGAGGTTGAAGGATTATTTCTCTGTAGGCCTCATAAACACTATTTTTTCAGGGGCACACTTGGAGTTCAGTTCAGCTGTGCCTACAAATAAACTTAGAAATGTAAGTATTTTCCCCTTTGCAATGCTTTTGCTGGACCAAAAGCCTCTGTGATGTCACTCCAGGAGTGAATGCTGCTTGTCGGGACTTTGATGCAATCAACTGGTTTCCTTATATAGGACATTTTGACCAATCTGTATAATCTGACCCAATCTGTATAATATGATTGAACTTGATTTTGTAAAGTGCCTTGAGATGACATGTTTCATGATTTGGCGCTATATAAATAAAATTTAATTGAATTGAATTATATCATTATTATTGTTTCTATGTCTCAATTAAAAACAACATTCTATAACAATCATTATAATGTCTTATTTGATGTATACTGATGCATCTTTTTTTTACTATTGTGAGTTTTTCTTCGACCACACTTTCTTATGCTGTAATTAAGATTGCACAACTTGTTTTATGCAGCTCTAAAGGGAAAATTGTTGGAGTATTGTGTTTAATATTAAGATATAGTAAATCTCTTGATTTATGATTTACTGTGTTCTTTTCAGCAAGCAAGAAGAATGTTGCTTTTGTTACACATCACTGTATATTTTCTTCCATAATCTGCAGACCATATCAGGACGTGGTCAGACTTCCCTTCTGCTGCCGCTGCTGCTGCCCCAAGCCCTGCACACCGAGTTGAGTGAATCATCAGTGCAGACTTAACATCTGCATAACCCAGCATGAGATTGAGTGACTTTACTACCAGATTATTGATGATGGTCTGCTAGTAATGTCACTACCAGATCATTGAGTAGCGCTTACAGACCAGGGGTGTATCTGCACTGTGTTTATCATGCCTTAGATCAAATGGCTTGAAACATCATAGACTTGAAATGCATTACATGTGTAAAACAGTCTGACAGAGGTAATAACAAGTACAGAAAAACATTGTATTTCAGTGATATATTTTTAATTACAATAACAAAAAAAGACATAATCCATTATATTTTGTATTATATTGTTAATAAGTGTTTATAAAATAAAAATACACAAGCTTTTTATGTTGTATTGGATGACAAGGAATTGATGACACCTGAATTTAGTGGAAAATGCTTAGCTCAGACATAACATTGGGAATGAGATTTGGTCTCCACATTTATATTCTGTATTGCCTGCAATGAGAAAACATACTACACAATTAAAAGCTCTGAACCTGAATGGACACCAGACACAGCAAGACAATTAAGACAAAATTGGAGTTCAAGATAACTGAAAAACTCCCCTAGCTTTTTCTTTCCACTCCTCAGATAGACTATGACAATAGACAAAAGAGTCATTGAAACTTCGTGTATATAACACCCTTCATAATATAGAGACCATGGAGTGCTTGACAAACAAAATTAAAACACCACATGTTATACAAGAGCGGATTTAAAAAAAAAAATAAAGTTTTTCACCGGCTTTCAAAGGAAGTTAGGATCCACGGGTCCCAGTGACGTATAGGAAAAAAAATGGAGCTGCTATTTTCCAGGAGGACCTGACACCTGCCTTCACTGCCAAAAGTACCAAAAGCTGGGTCAATGACTGTGGTGTCACTGTTTTTTATTGGCCAGCAAACAGCCCTAACCTAAAGCCAATAGAAAATATATGGGCTGTTGTCAAGAGGAAGATCAGAGACAGCAGAGCCAACAAGGCAGATGGCCTTAAGGCAGCTGTCAAAGCAACCTGGGTTCCCATTACACCTACACAGTGCCCCAGGCTGATGACCTCTGTGCCACGGCACACCGATGCTGTAATCAATGCAAGAAGAGACCAAATCAAGTACTGAGTGCATGGAAATCGACTTACTTTTTAGAAGCCTGACATTTGTGCTTAAAATAAAAAAATAAAAAAAATATTGGGGGCGGGGAGGGGGGAAATAAAAGCTATAAAAAATGTACTATATGTATAACAAATTTCGTTAAAATTACTATTTTGTGTTTTGAAATGACTAGCAAACAATATAGCACTTTTATGCAATATTCCCTTTTTTTTAGCTGTACTAGTAGTGAGGCTTCTTCCCAATGCAGAGGAACCTTCGCTGCAGCAGGAGCAGGGGATGAGCTGTTGGGGCGCTGTAGGCGAGAGAAGAGAAGCGCCCATGAAAAGCCCTGAGCTGGAAAATATGGTCTGGGTGATGGAGTGACACCAGGATTTTGTTTGAGCATGGAGGATAATTTGCCCCAAAAGTGAAACCAACAAAGCCTTAGTTTGAACAGTTTTGGAGGTTATCTTAAGGAAAGGCCAATGGACCATTACGGAAAGTCTAAATTGAGATCAAGTCCATTAGTGGTTAGCCAGGCTAGGCTTATGCATGTTGTGAGGTACAAAACATTAAGGATTAAGATAAGGAGAGGCAAAGCAACAAGACCTGAGGAGACAGGCTATGGATCAGAATCGGAAGCACACAATGTGGGCTTGGTCCAACAGGAGCTTAGAATGTGGTCATAGAAACCGAGTTATAAACTTGATCATTGACTTGAAACAGTTAGAATGCATGTGGCAAGGCAAACAGACAATCTGGCACCAGATTAAACGGGGTATAAATCCTAGCAAAACAGGTGAGGGGGACGATCAGGTAAAGGAACCCACCAGAGCATGTAGGGCAGGCAAATTATGTAGGCCACAAAAAATCATATATTTATCATTTCCTAAGCAGACCATATCAACTCTTTAATTTACCATAAATTGGACTTCCAAAGTATCAGCTAATAATATCAGTCCAACTACAAGTTAAACATAGCCAAAGTAGTCAATAAATATTTTAGTTTATGGACTCTATGATATGTTGCAAGACCTTGTTTTCATAAGACCTGAATTCCAACCCCACAGTAAGACATTCATGGGCATCATAACTCAGTTATCATATGTCTGAACATGTGAGTCCCCAATGCATGTGCATTGTCATTGCTAAGAGGAAACACACTGCACTTTATCTACATCTTGAACATGGAAAATCATAACAGAGGCAGACTTTGGTTCTGTAGCCATCCTGCGATGTCAAACACAGGCGGAACTAACAACATTACCTCCTGCAGTTGCTGTACATCCATGGCTTTACCGGAGCCATTGTTAACGTCATTAGTTCAACTTGATTTTTTCCGCTGTAACCAGTCAAAATATGTGCAGTGACAAAAGCCGGTTGAAGTAATCTCATTTGAGACGTGAAGTCACGGCGCCAGGCTGACTTCCTCGTCAGATTGGCACAAATCTGAATCGTATGCTACCAGAGTAAGAACTAAGCAGGACGAAGTCTTCAAAGAGACAGAGACGGACAGCTTATTTAGTAACAAAAAAGGGAAATGCCATGATGTTTTTCTATGGCTACATTCAGTCATAGCTGCTTTGCATCATTGTATTTTTTTGTAAGAGTTCTAATCTGATCCCCATAAAACAAAGTTTGCGATTAGTCTCAAATCCTCACATATTTGTTGGAACTATGTCTTCCAAGTTGTTTTTCACACGCCCGCCTGGTGAAGATCTTTCTTGTTGGAGATGCACATCTCAAAGAAGGGTTTTGATTTAGAGTTCAATATCCTGACCTTTTGTTGGAGTAACACTTTATGTACGCAAGATAGTTCAGAACAGCTTTAATGGCTGGTTGGGTCCAGAATAATTTTATCATTGCACTTTCCTGATAAAATATCTGGAGTTGATTCCAGATATTCAAAGCTTTTAAATCGTCAGCTATCATTGCATTAGCACAATTTCTCATTTAAAAAAAAAAAAAAAAAAAAAAATCACATTTTTGATTCGGGTACATTTGTTTAGAGGGGAAAATCTCCTGTTAATAAAACGTTTTTGAGCAAATGTACTGTTTCAACACTTAGTAGCCCCCTGCTTTCAATAACTCCCTTTTACCAATAGGGTACCAGTAAGTCTTCAATAGCATTTCACAAGGTTAAACAGCACGACGTGAGCTCTTTGGTCACATATTTGCATAAACTCTATAGATGACCCAGAGTCTTGGGTCCTCTCCTAATCTCTCTTCTCCTGGGGTCATTCCAAAGGGTTTCATTCTGTGTTGATTTAGGCACGTTCATGGGATGTTGCAAAGACTTGCACCCAGGGCCCGTGGAAGAGAAACAGACCTACAGCAGCATATATCATCCATTATCCTTCACAATGGACATAAGATGCTTTCCACATATTAATCAGATATTGGAGTATTGGGTACAGAAAGGTCAAATCTTAGTCTTTTTATGTGATTCCAGATACACCATAAATTTTCTTTTATGATGATGTTTATTTAAAAGTTGTTTGAGGCATTGCTCCCAGACAACTGTTTGATATGTAGACATCATGTTATTATTGTTATGGAGACTTTGTGTCCCTTAGATCCAATTCTTGACTGTAATTATCATGCAATCAGCTATGGGAATTTTTTTAATTCATTATTTTTCTTTACCTACCTTACCTTTCTGCTCACTGTGCATAGTGGCGAGATAAAAATGGGTCGTCACCCAGCCTAATGGCCATTGGCCAAGCAAACTTGGGTAAATCAATATTAAGTAAAAACCCCAAACAGAATTATATCAAAACATTCACATTAGTTGTAAGATCTGAAGAGGATCATTGTTCTCATCACTGCTTGTTTCATTCTCTGGTTCCATGTCAGGATAAATCATAGCTAATGAATCGGAGTCTCATTCTGGCACAAGCACGTAGACTGAACTGGTTTCATTTAAACGTTCCCTCTTTTAGAGTTGTAAACTCAGGGGGAAGAAAACTCTGTCAGACTGGTTGAAAATGCTTCTGAAACCACAGCAGAAATTGTCCAAAGTCACTCATCCATTATATTGTTTACTGAAGCCACAAATCGCCCTGAAAATAGATTATTTGTGCCATCCCTCATTGTTTTCAATTATTCTGGCCTCCCCCTTTACCCAGATGTTCATCATACAAAACACTAATTGGCTTTTTTTAAAAGATTACTTTCACATTTTTTTAGAATTCTGCATTAGAAATTAATTTATTTTGTCCTTCTGTTTTGTTAATGATACCTGTATAGCAGGGGGGAAAAGAATAAGTACAGCACTGACCACTTGATTTTAGGCGTTTTGCACATCTTTACCAGAGGGGCCAAAAAATAAACTAGTGAATTTGGATACAAAGTACAACAAGTTTTAAATCAAGGAAAGGATTAAATATGGGAATAAAGCAAATCTGGACATGGAATATGAGATGATCATATGTTTCTCTCCTGCAGATGACAATACATCCCTTGAGCTGAAAGTGAATATTAATTAAAACTGTAATACACTGGCACAGCAGTTAGTGCAGCTACATTGACCAACCAATTGACTGAAAACTGTAGACCATGTCTTTAATTAAGTTAATCTGTTAACCGGGGCTTTACACTGTGTATTCTCTCCATCTTATCCAACAGCCTACCCACCTTTATCTTTCTAATTCCAGTCACTAAAAACCCCACAAACATAACACAAATTTCAACTAAAATACGTTCTTATTTAAAGGAGCTATAACTAATACTGACGCCTCAAATCGGTACAACAGCATGCCAATCTCAACAATCTAATATATAGTTTTTAAATGGTGTGTTGCTGTTGTGAATTTTTACTTGTACAGGACAGGTATATGATGTTGAATTCTGTTCTATTTCTGGTCCGCTTCTCTTACTTGCTTCCATGTTTGCAGACTGCTGCTCTTTTGCTGAAATAAAATAATAAATGCTGCGCTCAGTTTTGAAAACCATGAGAAAATCTCATAAGATTGGCTCAGGAACCAGGAAGTAAATGTGTAAGTAACCCTGGGCTACACTCTGAACCAATGTGTTTCCGGACCGTACCTTCAGGTTTGAAAGGAGGAAAAACGTTTATGGGGAATGTTACTTCCATTCTGAGATTAGAAATGAGAATGATTTAGGTTGCTTTTACAGTAAATATCTTATCTATAGCTCCTTTAAATTCTCTAAAATAGATAGAACCCACTTAATTTTATAAGACAAATGAAAACTGTAGAGAGGGGCAAGAGATTAAAGATTAACAATGTATATATGTGCTCCCAAACAAAGATGTCTTGAAATAGAATTTGTTCCACAAATCACAAGAATATATTTTCTTCTGTTCCTGTTCTTACTTGTTTTAGCTATAACGCTCTCAGAAACAGTAATCCCCATTCAACTAAATTAATTTGAAAATGCAACATGAGTAGCTGCCACATCTTTTCACAATTACACCTTTATAGTATTCTCTTAAAAAATGGATGTGATATCCTACTAACCTGATTTACATTATGGGTAATCAGGCACAGTTTTTACCAAGATAACTTCTGATAGCTACAGAAGGTGATAAATGTGGAAAATTCAACTAGAAGCGAGTCTATTGGGAGAATCTGAGGCCATGCTATGCTACTTTGAGAATACTTACTGATCTTTGGTCTTTGCTGCTGTCGAAAACGTCCTTAAGAACACTCTCTACCAGCTACGGAGTAACTTTGGGTTTCCAATGCAACAAACGTGCATTTTTGTTATTCTAGTATGGTAATTTAGGTGCATTTAAATATTAGATGATAAATGTGTTGAAATGGTCAAAAACTCTTCAGTCCACAACTTGGCAAAAAGTCTTGGTAAACTGCGCCACAGATAAACAGCATATATGCCAGCCTTGTTCAGTCTTCAGGTAACCGTTTCTTCAGACACTGTACAGCAGGGGTGTCAAACTCATTTTGGTTGAGGGGCCGCATACAGCTTAATCTGATCTCAAGAGGGCCACACGAGTTAACTCATTGCAAGATTAAATAGAACTAATAAATGTGGACTTTTTGTTGATTTTTATATTAAGTTAATTTCACTTTTACACAATATATTATGAATAATCTCAGCGTTTTTAAGAAAAGTATGTGCAATTTCAACAATACTTTTACTCAGTTAAACATTTACTTGTGCATTATGCATAAGAACTGATCACAGTGATTTTACAATGTTGAAAAACATTTATTCACATTTTTTGGAACTTAAAAACACTGTCCTGCATGATAAAATACATCAAACAGATAAAAATTAAGAAATGATTTGAATTTTTCCACACCTGAAGCTTAATCTGTTAATTACAACACAGCGCCCCTCGTGGACAATATAGGAACTGCATATTTTCAATTAAATGAAGTACATGTTTTTTTCAATAATTGTTTTATCATTCTCTTCCTTTTATCTTGTCCACTTGTGAAAGTCAAATCTGATGAGATCTTTGTGGCATCTTATTGCCACATTGCCAGACAGGACACTGGAGAAAAAAATAAATATATATATATATTATAATGATAATGTATAATGTCGGCGGGCCAGATCCGGCCCGCGGGCCGTATGTATGACACCCCTGCTGTACAGGGATCCTTTAAATGTTTTAAATTAGCGTTTTGTTGTGAAGTGATGAGCAGTTACTTACAACCAAATCCTGCTGATCAGGCAGGGACAGATTTGTTTTTTTGTTCGTTTTTTTTTTTTTTTTTGTCAGAATTGGAGGAATAAGGTATCGTGGTAGGGTAGCAAGAGCAAAATCCTTAATAATAAATTCTAGAAACAAAGATGCACTTATTTCTTTGTGTTGACAGACTTTAACAGTGAGGCCAACAGCTGCTGAGCATGCTCTCTGGAAGCTTGAGAGGAGATGTTCTGGCAGCTGTGACAAAATCCAAAATGCTCTAATCCAAAGCATAAATACAGAGCCTAAATAAGCCGCGAAGGAAAAAGACACGATGCACATCCTTACAGTTAAAAGGTGCAAAGCTGGAAGATGAAAAGACTATATTAGGATGTTTAATTACTTGGCAGGTGACAGGCAGGATTACTAGCCTCTAGCTAGATCTGCGGTCACATCAGAGCATCAAACCTCCACACCCAGAAATCTGCTCTCGATTGCATGCGGATGAAAGTAAAAGTCAGAGTTGTACCTGAAGTGGCGTCCAGCTCTTATTAAAATGTGCTGCTTCATCCCATCCCAGTTGCTCGGGCATGTAACGGGTCCTCGGCCTATCCGCTCAGCTCCCGTGTCAAAAGTCACCTTCCCTGCTCGGACCACGCTCACACCTGTTTCTAATTGGCTCTGATTAGGAGGAGTAATGATTTGCACCTGTGCCGCTTAGCCACACTCTGCCCCCCCCCCCCGGAGCCAATAAGGAGCTGCAGAAGCCGGCCTATACGAGGGCCGGACCTTGTAAAAGTCGATTAGACATGAAAGACGAGCCGAGCCCTCCGGGAGAGGATTTTCTGTGGAACGACTCTCCGAGCAGAACAGCACGGATTTATTCCACCGCCGACAAACACGCTCGAGATAGGACAGATTAGTGTTTTCTTAGATAGCTGTGGCTGAAAAAACAGACATTTCAGCTGATCTAGTATCTCATGCCAGAGAGTTCCCAGGCATGTCTCCCATTCTCGTCGGGATGTGTATTCTCTTGTGGAGTCTGTTAATCATTGCAGAGACGTGGACGCGTGTGCGTGACTAAAGCAAACCCCCAACTGAGACCAACACCGAACCCACTCGTCACAGGGGATTAGCAAGTTACCCACAGGACTCACTGTGGGTTAGGCTTTTTGCCGTGAGATGCTCTCAGCAGATATTTTGTCGTCGCACCCCAAAAAAAAAAAAAACGTTACCCGCCCAATTTGAATAGGCACAGATTCTGTCGTTTTTGATGCAGGAAAAAGGAGTCCTCCTCCTTGCTCGTTCCCCGTCTTCCCCTTCAGGACAGGTTCAGGGTGAGGGCAAGGCAAAGAGGGGAGCGATGGAAGACGTGAAGTATGGAAGGAGACGCAGCGACCGCTGTCCTCTAATGAGGTGCCATGCTCCTGCCATAAACCACTGTGGACAGATATATAGCCAGAGGACAGCTGAACAGAGAGCATTGTTGGCCTGCATGGGTTGCTGGGTGAATATGTGTGCTAGAATGCCCTGATGGACGGTAAAATAAGGCTCTCCTGTAATTGCAGTGGCTATGCTGTACATCCTTAAAGGCACAGCCTGAATTTGATGAAGTAAGACTTGGGTCTCTCAGCTGTAGGTCTCTTAACAGCAAATTAGAGCAGAACCCAGATAAAAAATGATTTCTGGCATCTTTCTGGCATCTAACACAAAGGTTTAACAAACCTCCACACAAGTGTCACTTTTGCACTAAGGCTGTTACATACTCCGCTAGAAGAAGTACATTTGCTCTCGCTTCCAACTCTGCAAGAACAAAATGACGTCTCTTTGTTCTCGCAGCCCTGCTTTGGGAGTTCTCGCTGCTGGTTCTCGATACATCACTTTTTCTTTTGCAGGATGTACAACAACTGCTGGGCAGAGATCAGCATGATGTGTGTGGCTGCATGCTGGCTGTATGCCGTTATCTGAACAAGGCTGTCAAAGTGACTGGACAACATCCTGAAGTATGAGAAATGTCTTTTGTCATCCATCTGTTAAAGCGAGACACTTTATTCACCCTGTTCATCTCTGGTGGTATTGAGCAGGTGGAGCATTCCTCTTGTGTTCACTTGTTTCTCCCATTTCTTTAGCAATCGCACACAACAACGAGGAATCATCTTCCTCTTCCTCTTCAAACAATTAACTCTCCTCCACTTCTTCCTCCATCAGTTCGAAAACCGCCCTCTCCGCCGTTGCGGTGTTGTTGTTTTGTTTGTCAAACTTAGTGAGGTATGCTACAGTGAATGAGACTTTGTAGAAGTTTGGGAGCCGAGTTTTTTTCATGTAGTATGAATAGTTCAGAGCTAAAATAAACTTTATTATTATTATTCTTCCTACCTCAAGAACAAGAACAAACTCCTCGGTTCTGGCGGTGTATGTCACATACTCAAGTCTTGATTATCATTATTATTTAGTTACTGGTAGCCTTCCATGAAAATATTTTAGGATTGTTAATATCAGTCCATCAAATGTGTTTATAAAGCAACCTTCATGCAAAAAGTAGCTTGAGTTGTTCAGAATTAAAAAAACAATAAACCCGCAATCACCTCCCTCCACCCCAGCATAAAGAAACAGAAATCTGTTTGTAAAATGTAATAAAATACAGTCTTGGGAAAATGTACATCCATCCTTGCTGTTTCCACAGGATTTATCAGAGAGAGCAGCAGCCATGTGCTAATCCAATGCTCATGATTAATTGACAAGTAAGTATTGGAAATTTGCTGTTCTGGAAGGCACAAGTGAGCGTTAACACGATGCCGAGAAGGAAATACACCAGAAAGACTTCAGAGGCGCCACAATCTGTCTGGGAAGAGTTTATTGTTCATATTTAAACAGCATTTCTGACAGCTGAACATTTTCCCACGAGTGTACATTAAAGCTAATTCCCGGCTATGGTCGGACTCTGCGATTCTTAGATAAATAACCAAAAAATGTAAGAGCTCCATAAGAGAGTTTACAATCCTGATATAGCATGAGGTACAATTAGAAATAGAGTGAATAAGTATGGCTTTTTGAATAGAGTCAGTTGAGGGTGGCTCAGGCATCAAATTAGGATTCCTACATTGTGTTTCCCAGACATGGAGGAGATCCTGGTGCCTAGGTACTATATTATATCCCTACAGTCTAAAAACATCTTCAGGAAGAGAGGGTTGTCACTTTTCATGACCTGTCCCACCTTCAACCCAATCTTGGGCAACAACGGATAGCTTGCTAGCTTGGTACATTTGCTAGCAAACGGCATATTTTGTTCAGACAAGAATGGCAGCACGGCCTGCATCAAGCTGGATCTCAGTTAACATTACTTCTGGAACAATGCCCTTTGGACCGAGGGGAGTGTTAATGTTAGTGCACTGCAATATGTTTGGAGAAAACCAAGTAGACCATCTGTGCAAACATTTCCTACCACCAGATCACCAATGATCCCAAAACATGGCAGGGAGTCTACAACAGAAGATCAAAATGCTCTGGTGCTCTGCAGATTGTATCTCTGCAAAACTCAATGAACTGAAGCAACGTGGTGATGAGCAGGGGGCCAAAATTCATCCATGGCTATGAGCGAGACGATGAAGTCACAGAATTGACTAATGGCAAACATTGCTGCTAAAGGTGGTTCTTACGGGGTATGCTTATTCTTCCCAAAGCAGCACACATAAAACAGATGTCCAAAAACAGGTTATTTTTCTAATTTATCCTGAACTCCATAATTCTGTAACTGCATTGTGAATATATTTATAAATAAACAATCCACCAGTTTCTTTCCAGCTCTTCCTGCTTTGAGGCGGAATGAGAAGCGCTCAATAAGAAATTCAAAAAGGTTGTTTTTTTTTAAACCATCATTTGTCAGGGGAGGGACCCACAGCTGTTCCTTCACTGTTGAATGTTAAGGCACTTGCCATTTGAGATTCCGGTTGATTTTTGGGTTTTCTCAGTCTCGGAGTCACAAGTTACAGAACGTTAAAAAATAACTGAGGCTGTCAGCACTTTATGTCTGCAGCAAAGAACCCTGACAGATGTAGAAAAGATTACAATGTTCCTCCAATAAAAGCAGAGTCTGCTTCGCACACGATCGCGACACAACAGATACATATGGCACCCGCAATTCACAACAGAAATATGAGAAATGCAGAAACCATCTGGTTTGTGTCGGTTAGCTTCTATTTTTCCTTTTTTTTTTTTTTCTCTGCTTCAGAAGATCCGGCTTAACTTGCTGTCAGAATCCTGTGAAGGGATTTCCCGAAGTTCCAGCGAGAACCAAAGTTACTGAGATTTTCCTTCATAAACGTGTGGAAAGGCTTCTGTTTAAAACGAACAATTATGTGGTCCCGTTTTAAAAAATAACCACATAACTTGACTTATACCTTAACAAATCCAATATTTTTAAATGAAGGAAAAAAAATACAAGGTATGAGCAGCTCTTTATTTTTCCTCCAGTTTTGGGTCAGATCTTTTCTTTTTGTGCCTCTCCTCATTCATCGTATCCCACAGTCTAGCTTGCATGTCTAGGTTTGGTTGTATTTTCTAGTTCATGGTGCAACACGGTGCATATCATTAAAAAAAATGCTGTGATCTTGTCTTGGAAACATTTCTTCCTTTCCCTTCTTACATGAATTTCTGCTAAAAAAAAAAAAAAAAAAAAAAATAAATTTGTTCAGGCATTATCTGAGGGGGAAATCCCAAGGGAACTTATATCAATCATGATTTCTTACCTACAGGTATCAGAGTTACAAAAGGGGCTCTCAGAAGGTCTTTAAGAAAAAAAAACAGCTTAGCCTCTGTAATAAATCAAAGATTAATAGTAAAAGGAATAATCTGAAGACTTAAATAAAGCATAAACATTGGATCACCCTTATGAAGCAGTTTGTCTTGAAGCGTTTTCTATTGCCGCCAATAGGTCCATTTTTAGAAAACTGTCACCTGGGGGGGGGGGGAGGAGAACATTAGAGGCCATAAGGGATCAGAATCAGAATCAGAATCAGACATACTTTAATAATCCCAGAGGGAAATTGCTGAATCAGACGTTTGCAATATTTCACTTGAAAGAAAAATAATAATTTTTATTTAATAAGTAACACACAATCCAAGTGGATTTGCTGTGAAGCAAAGGATGAATGAGTAGAAAGGCATCTCATACCCACCGTTGGGTAAAGTGAAGAATCTGTGATGCTGTGGGCCTTTGTCTCCTCCAGATTTCTTGTTAGACTTCATGGCACGGACTCCTTGAAATACAAGGAGATTTTCAAAAGAAATCTGGGGACTTCTGCACCAAACTGAAGATGGAAAAGCTCGGTAGAAGTTGTTCACCAGACATAAAAACAACCAATCATCTGTGGCCCTCTCAGTTTAAAGACCTAAATCACACAGACAACATGTGCGGTGGGCGAGCTCAAGAGAAGACTCTGTAAGAGAGGAGCCAAGACTGATTAATCTGGTGAGATTTGTCAAAGATCCTTCTCTCTGTATGCTTCAACCTTGAGAAATATTGCTTTGCTCTTGGGATAATGGGGTTTGACGGATTAACAGCAGAGACACCAGCAATTTTTTCTTTGTTAAAAAAAAATATTTTTTTAAAACACCGGCAGATTTTTCTAAATCATCCAGTATAAGCAATATAATATGAACTGTAAGGCTTTTAACATTTTTTTTAACAGGGGTGCCAGTAAATATGAAAGGCATCACATAGATCTAAAGAGAATTAGCCATTGAAGACCCAATAAAAGCCCTCCTAAACTATGCACTTTTCCAAGGGAGCAAACCTGGCTCAGAAAGCATGTCTGAAGGAGAGGAGGGGGTCCTGATATCATTCTTCTGCTAAAAGCAAACAGATGCAGGGACATACTTTCTGCTTTCCTGCTTTTGTTCCTTATCGTATTTTGGCAAAAATTGCCGACTAATAGAACACAACTTGGAAGCGTCTGAAATGCGCCTGACGTGACTCGCTGGATGCCAGCGTGGCTCGGACATTTCATTTTCACAGGCCTGCGACTGATCAGCGGGAAACAAAAGGATCCCTGTCGACATTAACGCAGCAAGTAAAACAAAGTCCAAGTGTAGATCATTCCGCAGATGATTCCACCGAAGAGGTCAGATATTCATAGTAAGGAATTCTTATATTTTTCCAAAATTTTTAAAATAATAAAATACAAAAGGATTGTTGTCATTTTCTTCTTACAAAGAGGAGATAATTGTGGCTATTTCTTCTTTTTAGTGTTGAAAAATGGAAGAAAGGCTAGTTGGGGGGGGGGGGTGTAGATCAACACAAGAAGGGTTGGTAATTTACAGCGTGTGGTCTTTGCTCTGAACCTAGGTATTAAAATCATTACCGCTGTGTGTTAGTGTAAGCTTTCCCGTGCCAGAGCCAAAGGGCTGAGTTTTATAGCTCTTTTATTTAGTAATCCACAGCGGTTTCAGTGAGGCCCAGTTTCCACTCCCGGCCTCCTTTTTCTGTCTGTGTTGCCTTTATCAAAGAAGCCTTTGTGTACTCAGTGCTGAGCCCATAATCCAGTTATCAATCCTGGCACAAGGGAACAATTACATAAAGTTAGTCCTGAAGGTCGGGCTCACAGATGAATAAATTCAGAGACAATAAAGATAACGACTAGATGAAAGGACAAAGGAAAGAATCGCAGGTATTTTCTGTACGCGCCGCACCAAAACAGTCTCCAGTGTACGCACACATGCCCAGACACCTTGTCCTCCGTTTAACGGCCTTGTAAAAATTCTAAATAAAATGCAGCGAATTTAAAGCTCCTATCGGGGTGAGAGGGTGTCAGTGCGAGACGGCGGCCAGCCGACATGAAATGCATCTCAGCCTTGGCGAGGCTGGAGGTGGGGACGGTGGAAGGGGTGCGGCTCCGGGTATCTGGCATTCCGCTGCAGTGTAAACACCGAGTCAATGTTGTATGCTTTATGTCAGGCCACAGAAATTCATTACATCTTATCACACATTTGGGTTTCGGGGGGTCAGCAGCGCCACGTCAACCCGCAGACACATTCCCTGTTTATTATTGTGCACTTACATATTATTACACTTTTCAGAACTCACGTTGGGGGCAAAGGCCCAGGCTGAAATTCAGCGCTTATTAAATGGGCTGCTATGCGGGAATGTGCACTAAAAAGTTATGGCTGACGTTCATAAAGAGAAAAGACTGAGCGAGAGAGAAAGAGGGGAGTTTGAAACAGAACGAGAATAGATTCTTATGTAGCGAGGCCTGCCTTCCTCAGAACCGCTGTTCTCCGGGTTCCTTCAAAATTTCCTTGCAGATCCAAAGCTTTTGTCAAAAAATAGCTTATTCCCATTTGGATCAGCCCACACTCATTGAAATATAAATAGCAACTGGCCTTGCTAAATTACCATTTAAAAATAAATAACAATTTTGTTTGTTTGTACATGTATAGTCTTTTGTTTTTGAAATGAATGAAACCCATTGTTTAATTGATTGTGTAATGGTGAGTAACTCTCATGTTACCCCTAGTCCACCTCTGATTGGCTGACCAGACCCTCATATTGACTCTTCCCCCAAAAGCTCTAAATCTAAGCACCAGAGTCTGAAGAACTAAAGAGAACCTTTGGATCAATGAAACAGGTTTTACCCAACCGGGTCAAAGATGTCTGCTCAACCTTTTAGAAATCATTTATTTAGTTTGTTGTTCTTGTTCTTTTTTTATTATTATTTGTCCACAATGTTATGTTTACATGTTCATGTAAAGGCAGAATAGTTTTTAATTTTGTTTTTCCTTTTCCTGCACATCCACAGCTTAACGGGACTGTGTAACCTTTTTAAGCATCCCACTGTGTGTCTGACCCGATCCCCTTAATGCTCCAAAGTGGGAAACCTGCAGACTTCCAAAACCTGTGCCAGATCTTTCAGCTAGCCATTGGGATTTTTTGGCAGGCCATACCGCTGTTGGACCAGAAACCGACACAACCAGAAGAGAAGGAAGTTGGAAACTGTTTCCGCTCTTTTTAATTCTAGTGGTTTTAGTGTGGTGGTTCTGGTGCTGAAAGCAAATAACCCAGAATGATTATGGAGCACGGGTTTACTTTTCTGATGTAAAGTACATATTAGAACCTAATCAGGCAGTAAAAATCCTGTCTTTAAGCTTCTGGGAGACTGATAAACTTTTCTAATAATATTCTCTAGTAAAAAAATAAATAAAAATTTGCTTTTAGTCTGTAGAGTACAGGATTGCTCACCTTTGCTTGACACCAATGTGTGTGTTAATTGTTGGTGAATAGATATGTATTTATTTTAGTCAGTGCTAAATGTGTTCCTGGTTCTACTTTTTATTTGCTTGCACTCATTGTTCTTATAATTTTTGACTGAAATGTAACTATCTTTGACATATTCTAAATAAATTCTTAAAATTAAAAGCATACGAAAATGTTCTTATTCTTCTTAAAATAAGCGATAAAGCTCACTGGATGGAAATGTCAGGAGTGCATCCTTCAGAATGATTCCTGAACATTGGTACTATTGATACAATACACTTATAGGCTGGGTCCAGGAGGAGGTAGTTAGCAACATCCACTCCAGGTGTCTCCATCGGGTTTGTCTCCGTTCCAGTGAAACTGTGTTTAGAGGGAAGGTGGAACAGGGATTTGAAAGTATGCAACTGAATTTAAACTAAGCAGGTCCCTCATAACCTGCCCAGGTTTTAGGTTACCACAGCTCATTTCTTTTTATTATGGAAGATTGATTGTTGTGGTTAAAAGAACTAGACAACACCTGCTCTAGATTATGCTTTTCCCAGCTCTACTTTAGAGTAGAATTGTTATGGGAGAAAAATCCACGCTGTGCTTTGGAGCATATATTTGACTTTGTAAAGCCACTGCCAATGAAAAAGGTTAAAAAAGTGATTTTTTTTTTTAGTTACCTAGACCTGGATATATTTCATAGAGAGCGGTGCTCACTCTCCTGGGTCGAAGTACAATTTTCCATCAAGCCAATTTCCATCCAACTATCTTCCACTTCATATCAAACTAATATATTTTGTACCTGAAAATAGGTAAGCGGGATTGCATTCATTAGTGTCCTGTCCTTGCAGCCTAGGCTACCATCAACAGTGGGTCTGGTTGCCTTGCAGTGTCAGTGGCAGAATTGATGCAAAATAAGGGGGAAAATGGGGAAAAGTGGATTTTTTTTTTACTCTTGCTTTGTGGAATTGTGTAAAAAAATTACATTTTACTAAGTTAACTTAGACAAAGTTTTTATGTTTTGCCTGTCAGAGTGAAAGTGATGTACCATTTCATATCAGCTTTACAGAAATGCACTATTTGCATGGGTATCTCAGCTGCTTCTCTTTAGCAGTTCATATAAGTCAAGAATGAAACAAATGAAATAACATTAATAGGAAAAAACATCATAAGATAACAGATAACTGTTTGTTGCAAAAGGAGCAGGCTTTCCAATAACTTGCAACGAACCATGAAAAAAAACATCAAACTGTGGTTCTGAGTGGGTCGCCGCTTAGGTGGGTGTGTTTTGCAATTTGTGCACAATCACACTTCTAAGAAGCACAAAAGTGTGGTGAAATGAGGTACTGAGAACAAAGGAGGGCAGATTTGATTTCCATCCCAGCATTCCAGACGTACCTGTCTGCTGCCTCTCCCTTTACCGCTCTTCAACTCTGCCCACAAATGCTGGTCTGTGAATGAAGTATCCAGGGCAGCGACGGCTAAACCCCCTAACATGACTAACATAAAATACTTCAGTGATCAAACTCCCTTAAATCTTGGTTTAGCAAAACTTTATTTTTCCCCCTAAAGTGATTTAAAGATAATCCCTGGAGCTTGGAGGTTGAAGAAAAGCACTGTATCCTGGGAGGGTGAAGGGTACTTATAACATTTCATCCAACAACCAGAGGAGCAGTGGGCAGGAAGAAGTAACGTCTTTCCTCAAGAACGGGGAAATCAAGTTAATGAAAAACAAAGGAAGGGGAGGGAGAGTGTGGGAGAGCTACAGCTTTCTCCTGTTTTTTTTTTTTAGAGAAGAGGTAAGCAGCAGAGTTTGAGCTGCAGCAGCTGTCTCAGAGGATTAGCTCTTTCTTATGACGACATAGAATAATTACCATAGGAACTTCATCAACAGCTAATTATTATCAACTGACTATGGCAGGATGGGGGCTGATCCTTTAGCACTTCTCAAGTGACCAATCATGACCTATTTACTATCAATGAATCTATTATCATCTCAGACATTTATATCATCAAACTATTGGAAAACAAGACCTCAAGTACTGTTATAATAATACCAAATGATCCAAAAAACAGTTTACAGGGTATGAAAAATAATCATCGTATACAGAGGAGGTAAATATTCCAACATCTGGGCCGTAAGTCATATTTTAAAATAACTACAGATATTATGATTAGTATTATGATGATAATAATAATAATAATAATAATAATAATAATTATTATTATTATTATTATTATTATTATTATTATTATTATTATTATTATTATTATTATTATTATTATTATTATTATTGTTATTAATGTTTATTTAGAACACATTTCCAGCTATTGCTAATAATCTTGTTTGCTTCCAAGTAAGAGTAAAGTACAGTAAAGTCCACCAATTTTCTTAATATAGGGGTTAAACTGAGGTCAAATCCTGACCTTAATAATGAGGGAGAATATGCGCTAGAGATATTAATCCAGCGATGGTGAGTTTAAACAAGGGTTTAAACCATTTTGATTTCTGATTGGGGTCCCAAATGCAACCTCATGTTCATCATCGCTTCTTGCACTAAATGTAAAACCCGATGTAAAAGACCTTCCCACTCTCCCACAAGTGCACCGTTTGGCCTTCGTAACTTTTCAAATATCATTCGTGTGGATTAATACTTTCTTTGTCTAATTCTTTCCTGCACTCACCGCCAACTTTCTTGGCCTAGAAATAATTTTGCTCTTCTGTGGATAGAGGCTCCCTTGTGCACGTACGACTGAAGCAGATACCCTTGGCCCAGTTCTACCGTACGGCTCATCACATGAGCGCATCGGTGCTGCGGCCACGTAAAGGCCTTTTCACATGCTGTTGAACTTTATCGACCGCATCATTCGCTCTGCGGCAAGACAAAAAGCCTCATGCACGGGAGTTGAGCAGTCACATTGTGGTGATGTTGAAGGAAATAGGCTTAGAACTGGTGCATTCACGCTGCTGGTACTGGCTGCTTTGATGTATTTGTTTGCTGCTAATTAGGCATTATGTGTTTGTTCTCGGAATCAGTTGCTGGAAAAAGCGCAGGGATCTGACGCCGCTACGGCGAAAGGGGAAAAAACTGAGGGATAATTTGTGTCGGTGCACGCAGCCAGGTTTTTTTTTTGTGTAACTGTGTATTTAGTGCACGGCATTCTGCGGTTTGCAGCTCCACTGACTGATGTCCCGTCCTTCCCGGGCTGCCTGCGAGGATTGATGTCCCCAAGTGTACCGCACTCAAGGCGAACCCCTCCCTGACCCTCCCTCTCAATACCTCAAACTGTGCCCCCGCCGCCTCCACCTCTCCCCGTCCCGCCTCGGCTCTCCTCATCCGAACCCGACCCTCCTCGGTGTGGCCTGACCCGGCACCGGTGCAGGCTCTCCTTGGCTCGGGGACGAGGGGGAGGCTGCACCTCGGGGGCCAGCAGATATACGAGCCCTAACTGCTTTTTCATTAAGCTGACTGTCATTATGAAAAAGCTCTTTCTTTTACCTTGTTTTTATTCCCGGCTGTCTCTCTCCTCCTCCACCTCTCCAGCTCCCTAATACTTTCATGTTCAAGGACAGAGCAGCCGTTTACTGCTTAATGGTGGAGAGGAGCGGGGCTGAAATGAAGGGTTGTTCTTTTTTTTTTTTTTTTTTTGTGCAGGAATATGTGCTCTCTTGGGCTGTGGAGGTGGGGCGGCGAGCTTGTGGAGATAGATGATGAGAAGGAGTCATTGTGAGGTGATAACCTGAGCGGTGTGGAGATTTAGTGTCTAAGGGAAACACGCTGCTTGGGAGAAATGGAGCGGTGTGTATTTCAAGTGATTAGGCAACGCTTGTTCCAATACAGAGGCGCACAGAGTGTGTATTGTGTGGGAGAAGAGAGTCCTCTCTCCATACTCGTTCTTTGTTTGACAAATCTATCTTCAGTACCAGCAGATCCTTCCTCTCTTTCTCTTGTAGTGTTCTGAGGTATTTCACTTGATTCATTTTGCGCTTTAATATTAGTCCGCTAAAAACCTTGTGTGCGCAGTCAGAGACAGCCAAAGGCATAAGGGTTTTGCTTATTTTTTTTTTATTTCATCAAGCCTACAATAGAGAATGTCAAAGTTAAACCAGAATATTGTTAACTATATGGTATTCTGTCAAAATGTAATGTATATTATCATCTGTTTAAACAGATAACCAGATAAGACAATGGTGAAACAAACTTTAGTACAACCTACACCTGTTTATTGCAAAATGTATCCCCTTTGAATATGTAACAAAAATAAAGAATACTAAATAAGGAGTGGAAGAACAAACAAAAGAACTAGGGAGCTCGACTTCATGCAGATTTCTGAACTGTCAAATTTAAATTGCCAAAATGATAGCAGATTTAGATATTGCAATATTTTCATTCCACCAAAAACCAAGCCTCTCATGAAAGATTTATTTTTATTTATTTTAGTTATTTATTTGAATAGGGACAAAGCACATTAATGAACATCAGTATAAAAACAAATGTAAATATGCCGTTAGCTAGTTTACATCCGTAGTCCCTAGGCAGGCAAATACATAAGAAAGAACATATAATATACAATATAAGCATCACAAGGGAAATGTTAAGAGTTTAGTGGTCACATGACTGGTTTGTTTTCATCCATAGTTTGAGTTGAGCTCTAAAGCTGATCAGTGTAGGGCTCTCCCGTATGTGCAGAGGAAGTCTGTTCCAGATGTTAGTGGCTCTCACAGAGAGAGTGTTCTGACCAAAAGTTGTTCTTCTGTGAGGGACCTCACAGTCTCCTCTGGGGGAGGCCCTGGTTCTCAGGCCACTTGAAGTCTTAGGTTTGAAGAGGGTAGACACAGGAGGTGGAGCTAGTCCATGTAGCGCTTTATAAATGAAGCATACATACTTAAAATTTATAAAATTTTCAAAATTGAAGACATTGTACTTGTTCAAGATATTACATACATGGAAAGATAAAACATGGTACAATAAAAGGAATATCAGCTTTAAAAACAAAAGACAATTTACCTCTTTTTATTTACATTTTATTGAATAGAGCATACCAAAAGCAATTTATACCCTACTCAATAATCAAGGGAAAAACCTTGTTGGTATTAAGACAATAGTAAACTTATTTTAACTTCTGACCAAGTTTTTGTGAAGTCAGCCTTGGCCTTTTGGTGATTTATCTTTGGTGATGAGATCTGTCTTCAGGGTTGGAAGGCCTCCTCGCCTTCACCCGAACCTTTTGTTCCCTTGACAGCGTTTCATTCAAACTCAGGTTAGGACTGAATTAGGGTGAGATCATTACAAAGCGTTAATATCGCTTCCAGTCAAAATAAACATGCTTTCACTCTTAAGAACCTCTTCAGAACCCACTTCATAAGGAGGACGCGCAGAATTCTCAGTGACTGTACACACCTATAGGACACCCGGGGTTTAAGGTGCTGCCCTTGGGTAGCAGAGCTCAGGCACTAACAGACTTAGGGACAGTTTTTACAGCGATGCAATAACTCTGACAAATGCATAGCTTCCTTAAGGTGCGGCTGACGCAGCATTTCTCCATGCACCTTACATGGTTGAGTAAACCAATTCCAATGTGCTGCTGCACACTGTTTGCTGGCACAATGACAATAACGATCCATCTTATATTATGTTTTTACTTTAAGCCCAAGTCTGTCGAGGATGTGGCTAATTCTGGATGTAATCACTCGTTAATGAACAATTAACCTGCTTTATCTTGACTTCCAAGGTGTATGAATAAATGGGTAAGGTTCATTTTGCCTCTTTTGGTTGTTTTGTACCCAGTTTATCATCAGTTCGTACCCACCAGGGGGAGGTTTCATACCCGCCCATACAACTGACCATTTAAAGGAATTTTCTCTAAACCACTTGAGTCTGCTGCAAGTAATGTTGTTATATAAATCCTACAAACATCTACCAGCAAGAGCTCACTTATAGTTATTTAGGTTTGAACTTGAGACATATCATAAGTAGACAGTTCAAAACATATTCAGATCCACAATATATTGAAATAAGTGTAGGGGATTTCCGATAATAACATGCTATTAAATTATACACCTTAGGTTAAGTGTGTGGGTGCCAAATAGTTTCTTTACATTTATGAAATGGAAGTAGGAGAGGACAAAAGTGCAATGCTTAGTTAAGAATTAGGGGCACCATTTGACAAAGAAGCCCATTGAATCAGGCCTGAATGTACCCATTCCATCTTGATCTGCACATTATCAACCAACCATCCAATTATCAACGGGCATTTTATGTGGATATATTCAGCCAGAAACTGAACAGGCTCTGATCATGGGCTGGATCACTGAGCAGACAAGGTGGGAATAGCTACAAGCTCCAGAGGAGCTGAGGAGGGAACAAAACAGAATATTTAACAAAAATGAGAACAGAATTCAGAATCGCAACACCCCCAGGGTGCATTGGAGGGCTCGTTGATTCATGTTTTAATCGGTCTACAGCAGGAATCTGAAATTCAAAAATGTTTTGAAGAGAAAATTGCCTAACGTTATGTTATATGATCAATTAATTATTTGGCTTGCTGGTAAATGATTAAACAGAAACTAAGGGCGGTGAATGTGCAACAAGAAAGCCAGCTTAGATGGTTGGTTTAACGTAGCTGACCCATTTTCACTTTGACCAGCAGTAACCGGTAATCAGCTGGTTGGAAACTAAAATGAAACTCTGCTGCATTTATCTGGTAATGTTTTTGAGCTCAAAGTTAAGGTAAACATTTACATTCTCCAGAGGATTCATGTGGAGACTTCTGTTATAGTGATGCTTGCCATGCTAATTGGCAATTAGTAATTGCTTCTGTAGGATCCTAAATTTCATTAATATTTAGTATTTGATTGAGAACACGTTATTTTTGGTGTTGTTTTCAAGCAGGAACCCTAAAGAAAACATTATCTTGTTCTGTTATTTCCTTAAAGAGAAACAAGAAACAGGCCAAAGCTTTACCCGAGAATTGAAATCGTCCACAGAGCTCTGATCAGTCCATCTCGAGAGATGTAATTATTGCAGTGATGGTTAGAGGGTGATAGGCTTAACTGGAAATGGGGCTTCCAATCAAATTCTGCTGAAGGCCCGAAACAAAGCTGTGTTCCCGGCTGGCCCCCCATAAATTCACGACACCTGGAAAGAACACAATCCTTTTTGATATTGCTGAAACAGGTCATGTGTAAAGCACTTTTTTTTCCCTCTGTCCAAAACAAAGCCCATAACTCAGTCTCCCATTCCCCTCAACATCGTAAAGGCGAGGTGAAAGGAATAAAAGCCGAGTGGCCGGTTTACAGCTCACGTAAATCCACCAGGTTATCAAAGCAGCACCAGCTGAGATAAAGGCCCCCAACAATTATGTTGTCCAACTTCAAAAAAGATCAGATTCCAGCCGTCTTAGAAAAAGTTGTCGAGGAGCCCCGCAGGAGCGGCGTTTCTCAAAGGCAACAGAAATCCTAATTGAATATCAGTCAGCAGAAAAAACAAGAAGGTCATTTTATCATCCTAATTCCATCTGCTCTTTTTCTTCACCCCTTCATCTAACCACTTCCTCAGCTAACTAGCGGTGCTGATCGACCAGAAGTGCTGAGAGCGTGCTATGCTGACGAGCCCAGTAACTGTATTTATGGCTCTCGCAGAGGTTCTGCATGAATTATGCATGAGGTCTCACTGCGGCCCACAGCGGCGCTGGATGTAAATCGATAGGTGCTCACTTCAACTGACACAAATGATACCTCCTATACGCGGCTCCTCCATGTCTCCTTTACTGTCCCCATATGCAGCGCCGTGTTTTACACCTCGATCCCGGATTATCCTGTTTACTGATGCAACTTCACAGGCACTCAGAAAAAAAAACAGGCGAGCAGAACATGTGATTAGAGTAGTTTTGATCACTGTATTCATGAATGGGATAAAGAGATGGAAATAGTAAATCTCTTTATTACCTGACAAAAAAAGACTAGGGCAAGCATTTACAGGAGATGGCAAATTTTTTATGCTATGAACAAAAGTAGATTAAGCCATTTTGTTATCCTTGTTAATTCAACACTAGTTATAGGACCTACTGTTAAGGTTGATTTAAATAATTATTGTACATATTTATGTACAATAATTATTGTAATTATATGCCTACCCTCTGCATCTGCCGACAGTTTGTTTGCCCTCTCTGTTTTGTCATTACACGTACAAGGTTCAGTCAGAATCTGTCATTTTTGTCGGCCATAATGCAGAATTGGTCAAATTAAGTGGGTGATCGGTCTCATTCTGCTCAGACTCTCCGACCAGCAGCCAGTCCCTCCATCTGCACTGTGACTGTTATCTGAGGTGGGCAAGGGTGTAACTTTGGATCTACCATTGGGGGGTTAAGCTCACTGTCTATTTATGTATTTATTTACAGAATATTTTACTTCCGTAAAAAGGATTCAGGCTAGTTTAGCATTCCTGTATTAGAAATACATTGTATACTTTTACTGAGATTTACTTAATCTTCCTGTTTTCTTTGTATTCACTTTGAACCTTTTCTGTTCCATGTCAATTCAACAATAAATAAAATGCTTAGTTTTGCTGTATTTTTTTCAAATACAGAACCAAATATTTTACATTTGCAGGATGTACTATAACATACCAAAATTACTCAATTTTCCTGGTGTATTTAATTATTTACTTATGTTGGTGTATTTATTTAAATGGCACACTATAATTTGGTTGGGAAAAATACAACACATGATTAAAAAAAACAGCCATAAGTAAATAGACAACAGCAAACAAAACCTGAAAATGTTTACATGGACAGTTTATGTTTAGGTCTGTTACCTGGTCATGGATGGAGTCTGATGTTCTATGCCACACTCTCGGCCAGTTCTCCTGTAGACAGCTTAGCTGTGGTCCAGGTCTGGGGACAAACTGATTCTCTGTATTATTCACACTGTGTCCTAATATGGAATAAAAATTTCCTTTTCCATTATTTGGAGAACTAATCCCTCTCGAATAAAGAAACGGGGGCAATATAATCTTCAAATGTCTCACAAAAACTGTTGGAAGCCTTGGGTAAGAAAAGTGGGTTACATTTCAAGTTTACTTCTGCACCGCTGTGCCAAACAGTGCCACTGCATGCTCTCAAGTCATGGCAGTGTAGATTATTCACTAGTGTTCACTTAGTTTGTGCTCAGACACTGCAGAATTTATAGCGCACTGGGTTTTACTAATGATTATCGTTTGTAATAAATGGAGGGCTCTCTCTGTCTCAAACACAGTCTGTCTCTCTCCTTCTTCCTCCTTTCTTTCTGACTGACTGCCACCAGAGCACCCTGCCTCAGCTCCCCTGCTTACAGAAAGGGTCAGAGCAGACTGTACTTGCTGAGGAGGCTGAGTTCTTTTGGAGTCCAAGGGGTGCTCCTGAAGACCTTCTTTGACGCTGTGGTGGTTTCAGCCATCTTCTAATGTGTGGTTGTTGGAGCGGCAGCTTATCTGTAGCTGAGAGAAAGCGGCACAATAACCTCATTAGGATGGCCAGCTCTGACCTGGGGTGCCACCAGGACCCAGTGCAGGTTGTGGGAGACAGAAGGAATGTAAGAAAATTAACATAATTGATGGACGACGTCTCCCATCCCATGAATTGAGCTGCTGCAGAGCTGGAGAGCTCTTTCAGTTTTTCCAGTTTTCTTTTCTCCTTTCCTCTCCTCTCTCTTTCCACTCTCTCTCCCCTGTTTCCATGCTTCTGCTTCTATCAATCATTTTGGAGCCTCTTTTTACATGTCTTCCAAATTGTAAATAATGGATCTGGTCAGCTGGACTCTCAACACAATTGATCAAATTTTCTCAACGAGAAGACTGGGTAAAGGAGAGATCCTGTGCCCAACGGGACATGTGCAGCTGGACACACGGCAGGAGGAGGATCGTGTGTCTGTCCATTTTGTCAGTCAAGGATGTTGAAAATCCATTCAAAATTGGATTAATGAGAACAGGATCTATCCTTTTTGGAACTAACGGGTACCTGGAGTATCCAGAAACTCTGAAAATGTCGGCAGCTGTTTCGGCCCATTTCAAGGCTACCTGAACTATATCACTGATATGTCTGCTACCAGCACTCAGACTGAAATGCTGTGTAAGCAGAACTGCAGGCCAACTGCAATTTTTGAACTTGCTGGCAAAATGGGAACGGTCTTGGAGAAAGCTGGAAGCTGGACCCTGGCAGAATGACCACAATTTTGGCTTTTTTTTGGAATCTCCATTGAGAAGAACCAGTGAGACTTTAAAACAGACAGAAAAACAAGAGTCTGCCTGCCCAAAACAAATGCTGCTATCAGAGTCTGGTCTCCCCGTCAGCCTTGAAAGGCAAGCAACCTTACTTTCTACTAAATGTTAAGATGCTCCTGTGACATCTGTGCCCTGAAACAGAGAGCTACTGAACTGCCTAATAATGTGATCACTATAAGACTCTGGCTGCGAGAGCTGTCTGCCATGGTTCACCATCTAACACACACACACACACACGCACACACATGATTACACTAAAACACACAGGCACACACATCGCGTCTACCAGGATGTTTCCCTTACTCTGGTGCTTTCTGTTATAGCTGTAGTGTCAGAAAGGTCAGATTAGAGACCTCAAGCTGTAGCTTTATGAATAGAAACAATTAACCTTAGAATTTATAGTAATGAAGCTCATTCTTGTGAAACTTTACTCTGAATAGAAACAATTCTCCCATTTTAGCTGTGGTTTAGAAAAGTCAGATCAGACACTTTGTGTTGTAGCTTTGAGGAATGTATAAATAGAAAAAAAATCAAGATTTGAATTACTAGTGATGTTGCTTGCTCCGGTGAAACAATGAAACAAAATAAGTTATTCTAATTGTAGCTTTAAAAAAAGTTTGACAAAATTACTTTACATCAGAAATCCCCAAGAATATACTTAGCTTATTTCTTATTATGAATGGAAACAATTAAGTGTTTTTTATGTTTGTTAATGTATGAAAATCTAGTCAAGGATTTACTTAGCCTATTAATATAATGTGTGTCTTTTCCTATGCCTGTAATGTTTTTCTGTTCATGTACAGCACTTTGAATGGTCTAGTCACAGATAAGTCCTTTCCTTTTATTTCCTTGTCTTTCTTTGCCTTTCCTTGCCTTGCCCTGCCTTCAGTGACAGACTGCTGCATCCCAGATGCTCAAAGGAGCGCTTCCACAGGTCCTCCCTTCCAGCATCTGCTACTCCCAACAAACTCAATAAGTGTTTATTAAGACGCTACTGATTGCACAGGCTCTTTATCTGTTCCAAAATCATCTACACTGTCTCTCAGATGCTAATGTCTAAATGCTCCCTTTTTAGGTTCTCATGGAGTGTTTGTATATTCGTGCAAATTGCAACGTTTTTTTTTACATCATTCTATAATTGTCTGCTGTTTTTCTTCTTTTTTCCCTAAAGGGTTTAAAAACTGTGGATGCCCATGAAAAAATCTGTACTCAAAGAATATTTAATATTTAATTTAATATTTTGTAATGTGTGTGTAACAAAATAACTTTGTCCACTGTATATAGTACATGTTAGGAATTCATGCTTTAAGCAGACTTTACATGCACACTGTTAGGTGAAAATAATATAGTAGTTCATTGATTCCCTGTTTGCAGACATAAAGTTAAAGGTTGGAGTTTGGTTGCAAATAATTATATCAGGCTTCCATAACCACTTCTGTTCCAAATTAACTCAAATGGAAATATCAAGAATATGACTTAAATTTATTTTTCAACAGACGTGTATTGTAAACTTATAGTTCTGTTCAGAATTCACTGCATAATGTTGTCATTCTTAATTGTACCTTCTAAGTACTTGACTTAAATACCACTGGTTTCATAAAATACGTTTAAATAAACATCAATGTAATTTTACTCTAAATGTCATTCCTGGGATTTCGTGACTCCCAGCTGGAATGTCTTCAGACCTTTCGTCTTACCAACTAAGTAAATAGAAACTTCCTTTCCATTTGCCATGACTGGTCCAGTTTCCCTGGCTTTCAGGTGCAGGTATTCATTTCTAGCAGGCACCTTGGTTCTAGGTCAGAGAGGTTGTGACCTGCCAGAAAACACTAGAGGAAGTGTGTATCAGAAGCTTCAGAGCCTCAAACCAGCCGTCAGCCCACAAAGCCACAGTTTGCTTTCTCAGGGTTAGACTTCCAAAGTCATGTTTTATTTTTCACATTTTATTGTCCGTGTGGTTTGTGTTCTTTATTTGTCTTTCTTTGGATGATTTTAAATCTGTTGCCTTTAAAGCTGTTGGGTATTTTTGCGCTTTTGTGCACATGGAAACTTTTTAAAACCCACTTGAAGAGTGCTCACAAAGGCAAGTTTTCTTAATCCACCTGGCTTTGCTTCCCAAACGCAGAGAGCTGGCCATAACTCACCACATACACACACAGTCATGCAGTCACACATCAGCCGTTCTTCCAGAACCTTTCCTCGGTGCGTTGCTGGTGCCGTATCATATTAAAGGTCAGTTGCTGAGTTTCCATTTTAGCTTTGCCCTGCACTTGTAGCACACTGCGACCTGAGTGAATTGAAGGATTGTCTGTCATGTCTGCCTGCTTGATTTACTCCAATGGCTTCGTAACATATACTGCAGTTCCTTAGCAAGGCATTGTATAACTAGTTTGATTTAGGAGCTTGATAGCCTATTATTGTTTGTCAGTGCCATTTTCCAGCCCACAGAGACAATTTCAATGGTAAAATGTTTTATCTGTTATTATCTGTTGAACCAGAATGCTTTTGTGCCCCTCAGCGAGACCTGAAAAGAAAGGCAATAAGTCTATTTTTAAATGAACTGGATACCTTACGCTTTCCTTTCGTCTTTCTTCCTTTCCTTTCGGTTTTCCCCAGTGGATACGCTAATCTCTTCTGTTGCAGCCACCCAACTATCCCCACAGACACTTCATTTAGGCTGGAGATAGAGTAAGAAAAAGCGGGGACACCGTTGAAAGAATTCAGGGATGTCTGTGAGGAAAACCGATGCCTTTTTAAATGGAAGGCATCTGATTTCTCAAATATGCATCGTTTTACACCACGTATATTCCTAGAAAAAATTATTGGGAAAAACTCACTTGATTTTAGTCAAACATATTCTGTGCGGATTAAAAGAATCTTTGAGACTGGAAAGTTTTAAGCACTTAGTGAGGAAGCTTGTCATTCTTCAAATTAAGTGAGAACCTAAAAAAAACAGAATGACTGTCACTGGGTTGGGTCTGTCTCTCAGCTCCTCGGGAGTCTTGACACCACACAGAGCAGAGAGGGATTTTATAATTTTTTATTTCATATTTTACAATACTGAGAAGATGTATTTTTTCAAATGTGTCCTACCTTTGTGTTATCACTAATATGTGTAGCAGGGTCACATTCTGCTAAAACCATTCCAAAAAGCTGACCAAGAGACAGGATGCTCTTGGGTTTGGACATGTCTTTGTCTGGATCTGGAAAATTAAAAAAGCAGCTGAGACATGTCCTTAAGTCTGAAGACATTCAGTGTTTAGTTTAAGTCAGTTAGTCTCTCCTTAATTGTGTGGACACAGCGCACACTTTGCTCTTTACCTCTTTTTTAACCCAATATCCAGTTTCTACCAGTCCTTTAAGGGCAAACCTAGCCTTCATATTTCACTGCAGAGCTGCTTCCTTCATTATGGTAATATCTCAAATCCTCATGAGACAGAGCGTGGCTGTTGGACGACAAGGAAATTTAAGTTAGTGGACCTATGTGGTTTGTTAGAAAAGGTTTCTTGACCCACTTTAATTGCCATTTAATGAGAGGAAAGACTGGTTTCCGTGGCGACCGTCTAACCTTAAGTTCCCTAGATGAATCCATTGACCTGCAGTAATGATAGTAAAAATATACCAATTATAGTTTTAAATGGGTACAGGATACAGAGCAGAGTGGAAAATAAAGTTTAGCGACCTGATCCAAATTTTAAATCTCCAGTGAATGGTGGATAGTAGTAGTAGGTTCTGTGCTGTATTACTGTCACTTGGAATGATAAGGGACTTTAAATTTGTAGGTACATTAAAGCTCATTTGCTTTTGACTATTCTTCTTGTTTAAGCCAATCCTTGTTTGCAGTTGGCCTTTTATAGCTACTAAATGGACAGTGCAATTAGTGTCAAGGGTTCAAAAAGAGCTAATAGTCTAACCGGTGAACCAAAGCATGATCCATTTTATTCAGTTAGCCTGGCTGTAATCTTATTATGATTTAGCCCTGTCTCCTTCAGTACATACTGTGTTGTCTTGTATATTAAAAAAAGCCCTGAAACATAATACAATTTCTCCAACATAGGCGTCATGTAAGGTAAAAGTACATATTTGTTTGGTTTATAGCCCAAACATAGAACTGAAAAGCGATCTCAAAAATCAAGCTTATACACTGCAGGCCAGATGTATACAATCTCTGAAGACTGGCTTGAATCTTAATTATTTAACTAAACCATTTTATTTCCTGGGTGGAATGATTAAACACAAAACAACTCAGAAATTGAAACAAAATTAATAAATATTGTGCACAAGCTTTAATTAATCAGATTAATTTCCTCTGATCCAGACATGTTTGAATTTAAACATACAAGCTTAAATATGAAAGGGGTCTATGCTTTTTAATGTCTTCCTTTTCACATTTAAATCATTAATTTGTGGTGTACGTAAACTGGAACTGCTTGCTTTGTTCTGAATTCCTCTTTATTGTTCCTCTTTATTTATTGCCCCTCTTGTGCTCCTGTTTTGTGGTGTGTCTGAAAGCAACTCATTTTTGATGCTTTTTAAATGCAAAGAACAATTTTACTTATTCACTTGTAGCTTCAGCAACCTTCAGCTTGTACCGCAAAATTGCAGTGAAAAATAAAAATGGTGGATTCACAAAATAGGTGACCCAGAAGTCCATGACCTTGTTAAGCAGCAAATTGTGTGACTAATTATTCAAAAAACAGAATAGAAAACCAATAAATTAATAAACTGAATGGATTGGAAAAAAACTGGACAGACTAATATAAAAAAATGTCTGCACTCCTAGAGACAAGTACACAACAAAATATATTTGTATCCCCAGTGTATACGATTTACACACTAGAGCACGGTGTGCCAAATCTCACCAACAGGCACATATTAACTACTGCAGAAGCCGCGGCGTATCATAGATGTGACAATGAAAACATGTTCTCCATGCATTTGGTACCAAGCTACTGCTTAAAGCTAACAGCTACGGTAATCGTGTGAAATGGTTTTTGATGCTGTTGCCAAGACCACTTATAAGCGACTGTTGGCTTGTTTTTTTTTTCTAAAGTCGCTAGTAAATTCCACGGGTCTTTACAGTTATTTGGGCTCTAACATAAGCAACTATAAACACAACTTATAAAGAGACCCGTTCGCGCTGCTGCGCCATTGACACCATGAAACCATAGCTAAGCGATACACACATACTCCCTGAAGCCTGGTTTATGCATGTCACATTCACAAGGTCCAAAAGTTTCCACTCCGCGCACCTAGGAACATTTCGAATTATGCGGATTGTCACGTGCGGAAAAACATGGCGGACAAGCAATTGAATATAGACATCTTTATAATTCAGCCCACAAAGATCAACAAATCATTAACCATTCCTGAATAGAAATCAACGTCACTCTTGGAAGAAAATAAGAGGCTTTAAAATATCTACTTCTATGTGTAGTGGAGTGTAGTATGCTTGGCACAGGAGCGCCAAGCTGCCCCCTAGCGGCTAGGAGAATACTGCTAATTCAGAGGAAAAGCCGCACAGAGCATAAACGCTTCAGACGTGTCCGCACCTCTCATTTCTGTGTGGAATGTACGTGCGTCAAGCATAAAGCAACCTTTAGAAGGAGACAAGACAAACAAACAAGCCATCTCTGCCAGGAGGACGGACAAGTTGCTTGACTACACTGCACTGTTTCTTCCATAACGCCATAACAAACTTCACTGTTATATTGAATTAACTTCAATATAATAGCAGAAAGCCTTCAATCTCCATATCCGATTTGAATCCCCGCTCCCTCATGAATTGTCTCCACTCCACCTGGTAATAATAGCTACGCCGAAATAGACTCCAAATAGTTTTTTTCCTGGTTATTACTTCGTTTTCTTTTCTTAGTTACTTTATCTTCCCTCTCGCTGGGCAAAGAGTATGGATGGTCCTCCATTTCACCAGAAAACACCAAATAGAATGATCTATGGTCATCTTTGCTTGTTTTATACTCCTCCGCCAACAACACACCTTCATATAGAAGACATAGGGGAAATGCATAAGCCTGACAAGTTTGTCACCTTTCGCTACTGAAATTAGAAATGCCGACTTAACATCTCCCAGTGGGTGCACTGCCACCTATGTATTTATAAACAACTAATTCTAAGCTATGAGAACGCTTCCATTTTTTTGTGAGGTTATAAGACTTTCCCAGAATATGCATTTATAAAAGCAATACTAGATTTTTGCTACTTAAAAGCCAAATTGGTTACACATTTTCCCTTTAAGGGCTATAAAAGTGGATCTTGCATTATTTGTCCCCTGTAAGATACTTTTGTCCTATCAATTTTAATTAAGTCATTTATGGAAATACCAAACTCTTTTTGTATCCAATCCATCAAGCTTCAGACATAAATTTTGTTGGATTTTGTCATGTCTTTCTGACAGAATTGGTGAGGTTTATTTGAATTTCCTGGCAAAAACCCAAGTTTGATGCATGGTGAACACATTTACATAAAGGTGGAAGTTTGAGCTTTCCAAAAGTTTATTGTTACTTTGCTTTATGTATTCCACAAACAGCTTTGATTTATGTTTTGAATATTTGCTTATTAAACAACCAGTGAGATTGATGACAACGTTTAGGAACAACCCAGCAGCCACCAAGAGTAATCATAAACTGGAAGATGTTAATGTGTCACTGTCCACAGAGAAGAAACCTAAACTTTAGACCATGGTCAAGCCAAATGGTGTCTGGATAAATGTTTGATGGCTACCACACCAAGATTAAGTTATCTGGCCTCAGAGACAAGAGGCCTAAACTCCAGGTGACATTTTTAAATCCAAGATTACTGGGCCACTTGTCAAGCATAGTAGTGGCAGCATCATGCTGAGGATCTGTGAGCTCCTAATTCTTCATCTTCCTGTCAAAAACTATTGGAAACTTGTTCCAAGCTCATCCCAAAATACATAAATACGCTTAAAAAGCTCTGACCTCAACCCATTGACAATTGAATTGGCTATGTTAGAAATCTGGGTCCATTGCAGAAAACCAACTAATTTAAATTAACTGTCACAATTCTGCCAAGAAAAGTAGACAAATATGCAGCCAGAGTCTAAATGCAATCTGCCAAGGTCAGTTTACCCAAATAACAGTTAGGGTGTATCTAAAAATATTTGAGCTTGTATGCATAGATGTTACCCTGTGCAGATTATGTTCACAGTCTAAACTGTCCGTGTTTTTAAATCACTTTGAACGTGTTTCTTGTGTTATCATTCAACAACAAAGAACAGCTTAAATAAAGCTTTCAGGGCCAAAACTCCACGCGAGATTCATGCAGCATGATAAGTGTATGTAAACTTCCGACCTTCACTGTGCTCTCAGAAACCCCACAACTCTCAGCTTCTCAACGCAAACTTTCCAACTACTCAAAAGGCTTGCTGTTTTAAACTTTTATAGCCACAAGCACATTTTCTCACAAACGTACACAAACATACTGCACCTCTTTCCAGCACATTTATTTGTACTGGGTCTCCTGGGCTGATAACACACACTTAAACTCTCACACACACACAGCTACATACCAACACTGACAGGCTACAGCCCACTGGCTAGCCGGCCTCAGTTGTTTTAGGACTCAGGAGTCTAGTTAGCCAAAGCTAGCATCAATCACTAAGCTGGTGGAGAGGGGCTCTGTCGATGGGGTCGTCTGTGGGTGAGGAACTCAGCCCTGCTCCACCATCCCTCACACCTAGGGGGGCTGCAGGAGCCAGGACTGTGGGGGCCTCAGTTCAGAGAGCAAATTATTTTTTAAATACGATGCTGGCTGACTGAGGCCAGAGGATTTTTTTTTTTTTAAATATGCAAGCAAATAACAGCTTTGCTTATTAGGAGTTCTCACTGCATACATATTATTCACAACTCATGCTAACTGTGTAAAGAACACATGCTGAGATTTGTAGTGTCTGAAAAGCATACGTCTTCCTCACATCCCCATGTGTGATCTCTGGTTAAGCTGATCTATATTAATTTAGCAAGGCTTTCATTTTCTACTGTTTTTTTTTTTTTTACGTTTTTCAGGGCCATGGAGGGACTTGAGCCATTCCCAGAATGCACTGAACTCTTTGGATCACCATACTGTACCTAAGGGCTAAATGGGAATGTATTATGCCTAACTTGTTATTGGCTGTGAAAACTGTTTGAGTGTTGAGAATCCCAAAACTTTATGATGAATTGGGAAACATTATGGAGTCTCTACTTATTTCCCTTTATTTTGGAGAGGCCAAAACACCACATTTTTCTTTTTCATGATGATTCCAGAAGTGTTTTGACTAAAACCTTGATATTTAGATAAACTAAAAAGAATGATGTAAGGACCTGAGCTTATGTAACAATGTTTACCTGCTGTAGGATGCCTAAAGTTATTTTGGTTTGATAATAATGTGCCATAGTTTGTAAGAGCCAATTGGCTGAAATAAGGATCAGAACTAGAATTAATGAAAATCGAGTGTCATACAAAGTTTTCAGAAAGTATTCTGTAAAATCTGAGCATTTGTATGACAATCCATTTTAACAAATCATGAACACACAACAATAAAGAAAAAGGTATGCAATAGTTTAAAAACATGGTAGGCAGTGTTGTGCACATTATTTTAACAATTTCAAAAAGTAACTAACTATAATTCCTAGTTACTTTTCCCAAAAAGTAAATAACTAGTTACTATCTACTATCATTGACATTTACAATGTAAAACGTCAATTAATCTGGATAATTTTCCTGTTACTAGAACTTTAAATACAACTGAATTGAAATATCACATGCCTAATAATTATTGAAATGGACTAAATATCTGAAAACTTTGTACTCTAATCTATACCATCTTAGTGTGTGTGGTGGGACAAATGAGTCAAGAGTCAAGACACCTATCACTTGCAATATATTTATGGAGAAATAATTATTATTAAAGTCAGTGTTTATAATAAAATAACAATAAAAAATAGATGTTTTAGAACTATTTATTGCACATTGACAGGCTACAACTGGCTATAAAATAGGTTTAGCAACAAAAAATAATGTTTTTCAAGAAATCTATGAAAATAAAGTGCACTTTGTAGTAAAATTAAATAGCAGTTACACCGTTCCAGGTAACTATACTTGAAGTATTTCCGTGCTTATGAAAGTAAATAATACCAGAATACCACTGAAGAAGTAAAGTGCAACACTAAGGCACCCAGTTGTAAACTTAACTTAACATAAAAGTACAAGCTTTGGCCTACATCTGACCTTTCATTAAAAATTCGAACAACACTCCAAATGAACTGTTAACTCTCCAGTCACTTATGTATCTAGCCATCCTTCTGCATATGCAAATTTTTCCCTTTGACTTGAGCAAACTTAAAATTGTCCCTAAACAACCAGCTTCCCAACGCTGTCTTTGAATTTACAAGGCTCGCCTCCCTAGCGGCGTCTGTTGGTCTGCTCTCTGTGCGATGCATGGTGAACACCCACCCAACTTAAGCCTCCTCAGCCAATCGGTGTCACATACACTTCCAACACCCCCACCAAATACACACACGTTGGTATGCACTTCATTGTGCGAACCTTCCATTGACTACCAGTAAAAAAGTTTATTGCTTTCTATACCCTTAAGCCTAACCTAACCTCAATTCATACTTTAGCCCTGAATCTAAGTATTAGCCCAATTTGCATTGGGTGGACCTTGGGTCTTTTTTGTTGTTGTTGTTTACCATTGTTTTTTGTATATATCTTTAATGGTCTTGTTATTCATGTCTTAAACTTCTTTATTTAAGTGTGTGGCATTCCAGTATTTTGGTTCTGATCCCTGTTTGGCTCAGCTGGCTCGCAGGAAATATAAAAGATTTGACCCAAAGCATGACCCCTGATCAAACCAAAATATCTCTTGGCGACCTCCTGCTGGAGCATATTATTTACCTCAAAAATTCTGAGTAAATTTTACAAAATCCCCATAAATGTTTGATTGTAAAAAATAGGTATGAAACTCCCTAAGGCGCTGTATGTATGAACCGACCCGTTGGAAAGTTCTTATTGTAGCTGTATCCATTTCCTATCCAAAAGAATCTGATAAAAACAACCAAAACTACAAAGGTATGAAATGGCGAAGGCCCCAAAAGTACCTCTGTTGTCAATCAAATCTATCACTTGCAAGCTTAAACTGTTGAATTTTGGACCGTACATTAGGATCGTTTTATGGAATCACTAAGAACCTGTAACAGACTGTGCTCATAAAAAGTCTGGAAAATGTTCATTGTTTTACTACGCAATAAATTCAAAGCAAATCTTGAGTATTTGTTTTGGCAAATAAGTAAAAGTTGTAATCCATTTGCAATGTGAAATGCAATGATCTTTCTTCATATCTCATTTTAGCAAACAATTCTGAGGCAAAAAGAATACTTGTAATGAAATGAGCTAAGCCTTGACCGTGTTTTTATAGTTTTGGTCTTATCTCACAATGTTGTACTACAATTCCCCCACATGGATATTTTTAATTCCTGTCTCAAACTTGCTGAAAAGCAGGGATTAAAACTGTATAGAATGATCGCTTAGCTATGGTTTACTATGTGCCTGTGTGTGTGCATGCGTGCGTTGGCTGCCATGCATTGAGGCTCACCTGTTAGCTTTCAACAGTCCAAGGGCCAAAGCCATGGTAGGCAGGGAAAATCCCAGAGCCTGATTCCAGACAGCTCTTTGCCTCTTATCAACACTCCTCTTTTTCATCACTGAGCTCAAACCAGCAGATGATGGATAGCTATTGCATCAGAATGTGTCTTCTTTTCTCAGTGTCAGCCATTCACCCAATCATTTTCTCATTTTATTCGTTTCAGTGTCAACTTTCTAAATCAAATGAAGGTTAAAAAAAAAAAAGGTTTTTGGAGGCAAAGAGTTGGATTGAATAACCCGACTAACTCAAAAGTTCTCAAAGAGTTTCTTTTTACTTCTATTTTTCAATTTTCTCCTTTCTATATATACATAGCTGTCTGTCTATTTCAGTCTATCAGACGGTTCTCACAAGCAGTTTGAACAGTGCGCTCACTGCGGTAACAAGGTTTGTGCTAGAGCTGATAGCCTGCTGAACCTTCATCAGGCACCCGTCCATTCCCTCGATGGCGAGGGGGAGGGTTACGGGCTGGCTTGATTAACCTCTTCTTTTCTTGTGAGAATAGAGGCAAAAATCCTTCGTCACCCCTAACTCCATTGCCTTGCAGCTTGCACACTGAGGTGTCTATAACGGAGACCCGTTGCAGGGAGAAAGTGTTTTGCTTTTGAGATTAGCATGTTTGCTTGCGCTGATTTGGTTGTGTCCAGCGTGTTTATGCGCATTGAGAAAAGTCAAAGGTCAGCCTATCAGGTGGGACCAGCAGTGTGGCCAGTTGTTCAGGATAAGAAGATTGAGTGGTCAAGTAGAAATTCTCCAGTGGCCTTCATTTGGGAACGGGCCACCCAGCAGCTCCATTTGGCCTGGAGGTGAGATTAGTTTGGTTGGGTTGATAAAGCTCCCCATTCTCTCAGGAGACCTGCTATCAGACAGGATTCTGCTTCTGGAGAGAGAAAAGGTTTCCTGCACAAAGGAAGTGGTGAGAGCTGCTAAAGCTGCTTACCCAAAGGTTCTTCTTGCTGTTAATTTGAAGTCTGCTGACTTAAATCAACCCTAAATCCTTGGTTGTCCAGGTTTGCAGCACCTGTCACGTTCAAAATAATGAAAATAATGGTGAAAATATTTGTAAGTACTTTATAGTTGATAATGATGATCCACATTGTCAGTCAAGCTATGGTTTGACTTTAATGTCTTTACTGCATTTTAGTGTAAATAGAAATAGAATAGAAAATTTGAGCACTGAAACAAAAATCAGCACAGATATGTCCGGCATAATCCTTTATTTCAAAGAGTAAAATAACGGTTATTCTTCCTTGGGCTAAAAATGTAACAACCTAATTGTTATATTTAGCTCAAAAGAGAACAAAATACAACATCGGGTTCATGAGAAGATATTGACAAGATTTTATTATGCACACTGGAGAGATTATTATTTTACAAATTAGAAACTATGATTTATGGGGCTTTCACACCAGGATAGTCACACCTTAGTTTGGGTTGGTTCATTTTCACACTGTTCTTTTGAAAATAGACAAAAAGGCCTTGGACCCTGTCATGCAGTTACAAAACCTCCTCATTTTTGGGCGTTGTCCTACGCAGAAAAAGGTATTTTATCATAATTTTTTTTTTTAAGTTTTCAAATTATATGTTTCCAAAATTTTTGTTGTCAATATGTGTTACCATAATGACATTTTTCATGAGACAGGCACCAACTCAGAATGCACACAGATTACACATAACACACAGACACAATCATAATCTTCCCAAACTGTAAGCACCGATACCCACGTTCTCAGTTGGACCACATTTCACTTGCTTGGTCCACACCAGAGTACAGATGAGCTTTGGCATCTCCCCAACCAAAGAAAACAACCTCTGATACATTTAAGGGAGACCAATCAGCTCTGGTGTGAAAGCGTTCCAAAATAATCTATAATCACTATGTGATAATTTATTCCAGGTTGGTCTAGGTTTGAACTTCAAAAGTTTCTTTGTTTCCTAATTGCAAAAATGCTCCCTTTTTGTTCTGTCAGAAATAGAATAAAGGTTTACACAATCTCAAGTTATACTTTGAAAAAATATGCGTATGTTCAGTGTCAAATAATCCAGTTCAAGCTTTGTCAATTTAGACTTTGATGCAGAGATGATTAAATGCAGTGCAGACTCATCCCAAACTGTAAAAATATACTCTTAGTTCAAATGTTGAACTCCAAATTAGATGATTTGGTGTTCATGATGGCAAATGGTAACCCACTTGCAATATTCTCAAAGTGATTCGTGTCTTGTCTCGTCACTCTTCCGTTTTTCTATAAAATACCCAGAATGCTGACAGAAAACTCTAAAAAGTGCTGAAAGGTTCTTCAGCTGTTTTGTACTAGAGTGTTGTCAGCCGGCCCAACACACATTTCTCCTTCCTTACCTTAAATCAAGAGTGTCAAACACAGATACAGGATGGTGTCAAGATCAAAACGCTAATCTTAAGAATATTTTAGCTTTACTTCTCCAGCTTTACTTCCCTCACACGATGACAGCAACTGGATAGGATCTGTGAGGCAGACTTCCCTTTCATGAGAAGTATTGTTGCACTTTAATGTGGCAGGATCACACTTCTAATAATGTTATTTATACATAGGCCTCAGCAAAAAAAGAAAAAAAAAAAGAATAAACACTTGTTAAGTATTGTAGTAGTTTTTATCTAATTGTACTTTTGGTACAGAATATTTGACTGGTATTCCTTTATGATTTCTAATGTATGTCATGATTGCAAATATTTTCACACCGCCAAATTTGTCTTTCCTGTGAGTGAGAGAAAGTTGTGGCAGCCAAGTCTTTTGCAGCAGTTGCCCAACAGTGCACAGCAACAGCTTGAGAAAACTGTAAAACTATGGGATACCTTAGTACCACAACCAGGTCTATGTCGGCTGCCTTTACTGTTTGGCTTGACATCTTTCAGTTGTGCCCTCTTGACTTTTTGACAAATGTTTAGAGCTATGATGTGTTTCAAAAAAAGGTAAAAAAAAAAAAAAAAAACACTTATTATATATTTCTAATTTTTAAAATAACTTGCCATTTGATTATTTCATTAGACAATGGCTGTGAAAAGAAAACAGCTATCTTTAAATGTATGTATACTCTCATATCTAGCCAGTTAGGTATGAAGTTCCCAACACAGTGCTCTGAGTTTGTATCGCATTGCTTCAGCAATTGCTTCTTTGCTTATTTACTCCTTTCATTAGTCTTGATCTTTCACTTTGTTTGCATTTTGGATTTTCCCTAGCTTGTTGCTTAAAGTTTCTGTCTGCTGAATCAGACCAAGTGGTAGGTTAATATTTAAATATTTAAGAATTACTGTCATTCTGTCAGGGTTTGCATTTGTTTCTACAGTAGTTTTTTTGTTCCAAGGCATGATTTCCCTCCTTTTCCTTTCCTTTGTGTCTTTTCTTCCTTGTACTACATTTGTATTGTTCATCAAAAGTCCTCTGAGGTAATGCTTTACAGACCAGACAACAGGTCAGCTCTATTGGAAGCCTTCTGATCAATACTCTCAGACATTTCAGGGTTGTTGTTTCTTCCCACACTGTTTTAAATGTTCTTTTTTGTTTTATTTGTGTTGTTTTCTTCCTTCTTCATTTTCTTCTTAAAATATATTTCACAACAGCAACCTTTTAACTTTTTTTCTTCAAAAAACAAAACAAATATAACAACTGATCTTTTTGTAATTTAAGAAGAAACACTTTTTGGGATTAACACTGAAGTGCTGGATTAGAGATTTTAATACTGAGTGGATTTAAGGATGCACTTAATAATGACAGTACAAAAGGCAAAAGAAGTGTGAAGGGTTGCACCCCATTGTGAATGGCTTAGAGGTCAAACAGAGAGGGTTTTATCCAAAATCAGTAAATTTAATTATAAAACAAAGTAACCAAGTCAAAAAGATTGAAGTGACAGTGCTGAGCGACAGGAGTTAAGCCTGTTTTCAGGGCAAGCACTTCACCTTATAGTTTCTTAATTAAATTGTCTGGTGAGGCCATTGAGCCTCCAAGCAGTATATGTGTGTGTATCTGTGTTTGATGCTTTGTTTTCATGTGATGATGGGGTCCAACCGCTGATAGGAAACCAATTTAAGAGGACCTCCCATAAATCTTTAGATTACATTTCAGTGTTCATTTTAAATGGATTTTTTGGGGGGCTAAACATGGTTTTATAGTTGCTTCACTATGGGTATGGGGTGATCTTTTATTACTCTGCAGTGCAGATTTTGCCCTAAACATCCATCCATCCATTTTCCCACATGCTTATCCCTGTTGGGGTCGTGAGGGGTGCTGGTGCCTATCTCCAGCGTTCACCGGGCGAGAGGCGGGGTACACCCTGGACAGGTCGCCAGTCTATCGCAGCGCATGCCCTAAACATAACTTTTGGAATTATTAAAATAAGATAGGACTTTATTAATCTCACAATGGAGAAACTCAGCCGGTTAATCTGCTCATGTAACAAATAGTTAAACTAAAAAAAATAATGAAGGAAGCTATATAGAAAAGCAATGGGCTGCACAGTGGTGCAGTGGGTAGCCCTGTTGCCTTGCAGCAAGAAGGTTCTGGGTTCAAATCCATCCCTGGGTCTTTCTGCATGGAGTTTGCATGTTCTCCCTGTGCATGTGTGGGTTCTCTCCGGGTACTCCGGATTCCTCCCACAGTCCAAAAACACGACCGTTAGGTTAATTGGCTTCTCTAAACAGTCCTTGGGTGCGAGTGTGTGTGTGTGAATGGTTGTTTGTCCGGTTTGTCTCTTTGTTGCCCTGTGACAGACTGGCGACCTGTCCAGGGTGTACCCCGCCTCTCGCCCGGTGAATCCTGGAGATAGCAACCCCCGTGACCCCATGAGGGATTAAGCGGGTCAAAAGATGGATGGATATAGAAAAATACAAAAAAAAATCTAACAAAAAGTAACTAATGTGAATATACAGACACATGTACACATACATATACACAGACTTACACGTCTGTGTACATGTATGTGTACACGAGGCTTCCATGCTAGATTGGCAATCAATGTAGTATGCAATTATTACACAAGTTGTTATGGGGTATAATTGAACAATCTAATATCTGTGGGGATGAAGGACCTAAGTTAGCTCTTTTTCCTGACCGGAGGGTGCCTCAGTCGGCCACTAAAGGAGCTTAAGGGAGTGAGGTGCACTCCCAGGTACTTAAAACTGCCCACTGACTCAATGCCCTCCCCATGAATGTTGGCCAGTAGTTGAGGTAGTGTCCTTCTCCTAGAGTCATTCACCGTCTCCTTCATCTCACTGGTGTTCAGGCACATGTAGTTGTGCTCACACCAGTCCACGAAGTCCATGAGGACCAAACAATACTCCTTGTCCTTCTCCTCCGACACACAGCCCATAATAGCTGAGTTGTCAGAGAACTTCAGACTCACGGCTACATAGCCACACATACTGTGGCCGATCAGTGAGGTAGTCTATGGTCCAGGCAGCAAGGTGACCATCCACTCCCCCATCCGTCAATTTCCCATGCAGCAGCTCTGGTTGGATGGTATTAAAAGCGCTGGAGAAGTAAAAAAAAAAAACATGACTCTCACAGCACTACCAGCAGTCTCCAAGTAGGTGAGTGCCCACTGTAGCAGGTGGATGACAGCGTCCTCCACTCGGATGCCAGGCCTGTAAGCAAACTGCAGTGGGTCCAAAGTGGGGCTCACCACATTGTGGCCGTGGGTAAGGAGGAGCCTCTCCATAATCTACACCAGGTGGGAGGTCAACACGACTGGTCTGTAATAAGCCCGTTCCCTAGAATTTGGCGTTTCAGGAACCGGAATCACATAAGAGGTTATCCACAACCTTCTCCAACCTTAGGCTCAGATTGTGGGTGGGTAGGGGGGGGAGGGGGTACTATGGATGGTCTGTGTTGGGTAAGCTGGAGGTGTGAGTGTGGAGGAACTGATCATAAGTGAAAGTAGTCGGGGGAAAGAAAGAGTATCTGTTAGGCCGGAGACATGTGAAGAGGGAAACAGGAAGGAGGGTGGAGGGAATGGAGGGAGAACAAAACCTGTTAAAATAACAGTATAATTCATCTTCCCAGTGCTGGTCTCCATCAGCTATCCCTCTGACGTTCCTTCCAAATCCAGTAATGTTCTTTAATCCTCTCCACACGCCCTTAAGATTGTTCTGTATGAGTGGCTCCTCCAGCTTCTTCCTTTAGTCCCTCTGATCATCCTCTGAAGCTCATGCTGAACTTTCCTTTTACCTGTCTCCTGAGTTAAACATTTTGATATTTAACGTTGGTTCATTCATAGCATACACATTTTCTGACCCGAGACTTTGAATGTTTTTTTTATTTTGTAAAATGTAGCTGGGCTTGAAACTTTTGATTATTAATTTTAAAAGAACAAGTTTCTGTCTTGCCATCATATTACCTAGTGAAATTACATAAAGAATACAGAGATTGTTACAAAATGTACTGCTAAGCCAGTACTTTGGTTTGATGTCGTGACTGTAATATACATAGAAAAACTATTTTGCGAGTTATTTGCTGTATTAGATTTATTTATTTTGCTTTTTTTGGGGGGGGGGGGACTTTTTTATTTAGGTCCCATTTAGTTTTTTAAACACAAATTGCAGGCAGCAGTCAAAATATGGCAAAGGTACGCTACAGCAGCAGAAGTCTGCCACCATTTCTACAATCAGTGCTGGAAATTCACTCCAGAAGTCTGGCGAAATTTCCACATGTTGCTCCTAAAATGTTTATTATTTTGATATTTGTAATTGTCTGACTATAATTGACATTGTTCATGGCTTGAATAAGAACAAAAAAGAAAATTTAAAACATTAAGTCACTCCAGAAATCACAGAAGGTCTCAACTGCTAGAATTCGGTCCCAACAGGAAGTTAATGAAGTCATATTAAATCCACTGACCTAAGGTTTAGGTTTCTCATCGACCAATGTTAGTTCTCAGGGGAGGGGATAAACTGCAGGTATTAAATTAGGCTTTGACAATAAATCCACTGACCCTAGGCTTGAGTTTTCTTACCTTTCTCTCTGGCTCCACATATTATAATGTCCAAAACTTCCAATGTGAACTTTTGGCACTGACTGTGAAAATAGTGCAGCCCTGCACCAGCGGTAGGGTGCCTCACAAATACATGACAAAGCACATCCCATAAGGGAGACTTCAATTTGGCTAAACACAGGACATCCCGGTTAATATGGGACAGTGGGCAACCCTAATTGATATTTTCACTGAAACTTTTTCAAACCATAGCATATTATTTTTAAGCTCTGTGACTATCATGATGTCCTGACATAATGTTAACTGTTTACTGGTATTCTTTAAACAAAGTTTTTACATTTAAAAACAAACTGTCCTACGGTGGCTGAGAGGTGCAAACGCACTGCAAATAGATTAATGTGCTAGAAACATAGAAAGTACTCCAAATAATAATAATAATAATCCCATAATATGATGGAACATTATTGACATCCTGGACTGGATGGTCACTGTAAAAACTCTTCAATTAACTTCAGGATCTCTATCGATGATAGAAAATGTATATAGTATATATGATAGAAAAAAAGGGGTTTAATAAAAAAGTTCAATGGAATAATAGTTTTCCTTCCTTTTGCATTCTAGCCATGTAGATTAATATTACAGTCATTACATCCTCCCAACCAATCACAGAGACCCAGGAGCGCTGCTTCACCAAGCTCCGCCCCCTTCAAAGAGTTCAGAGAGCACAAGTTTTTTTTTTATTTTCTAAAAAGTTGCAGTTTTGGTAAAAAGTTGGTTGAATAAAGGGTTGAATTTGAATTCAGAGTTTGTATGTTCTGTATCTAAAAATAGGGTGCACTTGAAATATATGTTTTGAATTTGTTGATAATTATCGATATCAATATGATTTTTGTTTTATCAACATTTTTTTTCTATATCGTCTAGCCCTAGTAAAACAGCAAGTTCGCTTTCAGGTTTCTGTGCTTTTCTGGCCTATTAAAATCAGGGAAAAGCTACACCCCAAAGCCCAAAAGAAAGACTACCAATGTGAGGTCAACCTCTATTTAGTTATTTCTGTTTGATAAATGAGAGAACACCAAGCGTCTTCTAATAAGATGGTTCTTCATTTGGCTGGAGTCAGCAGGAAGACTGTCAGTATTCCTGAAAATGCTGACCATTCCCAGGTAAGAAGAAAATAAGCAAAGATAAGATGGAGAGGTACCTTGCTTTTTTTCGCCAAGAAGCGGCAGTGACAAAGCTACCTGTAAAGAGTTTACACTGAGGGAGGGTTCAATTTTAACCCCACACAAGATTCATAGATACATACTCAAAAATGGGACCAAATAGGGGCCTGGACACTTTATAAAGCTGCTGGTTAGACTGAATCTCCCTTATTCAATTAATTTCTGTGGATTAATATGTCAGTACATGAATAAAATACATTTTATTCAACAAGCAATTACAGTCAAAAAGTTTCCACCAGTTGAGTCAATTTTTAAAGCAAAAAAAAAAATGTACGTACTTAGGAACAGATATAGAAAGACAAACCTGAACCGTAAGGCAGGATCTAACTAACAAAGCTACACTACCACCTTTTCTTGGCCGGTCTGAAAATGACATAATAAACCTATGAGCAGAAGTCAGTCCTGCACAAATCTGGAAAGCCAATCAAAATGAAAAATATTCTCAGATGGAGCAAATTAATTAATCTCAGCCTGGCCAATGCCAGCAATCCACAGGCCTACTTTTCCTCTGATGCAGATAGCCATCTCCTGCAGCCAACTTCAAGGGTTTAGTGCAAATTCACCTTTTCACAGATAGTGTCATAGAATATGGAAAAAAAACACACAAAAAAAAAAAAACACCATTTGACTCAAGGTTTACATGAGCTCCATTTCTAAAACCGTCCTTTCTTCACCACCTCCAACAGCCATCCCCCCCCAACCCATATCAAAGACTCAGGACAATCAGGGGTTTATCGCTGATGGAAATGAGAGCAGGAAGCAGATGTTGTTCTGATTACATACACACACACACAAATTTGTGCTTCGCCAAGCAGCAAATGGCACTAGCTGTTGCCTCAAGGCCTGAGAGGAGTTGAGGGCCAAGTCTTTGAGTCCTCCAGAGTTATGTTATCTGCTGAACATGTGCTGTGCCTCAAACTGCCAACAGGGAGGCCCTTTAATCACGCTGAGAGTCTGTGTTTTTTCAAGTTATTCAGGAAACTGTGAGGAATAAAAACAGATTTCTTGATGTAAGCATTTTTTTCCCGTTATTACACAGAATCATGTAACGCAGTGATCGGTGCACAGTAGTGGAGATACAGAGGGAGAATGGTGAGCATAACTGATCAACGACTAACCATCTGGGAACTCAGCGATGAATGCACCAAAGCGCTTTCAGGTTGCAGTTATAACACTCTTTTATATGGACACTTTCGCTGAGAGAAGACTCAAATTTATCCCATTTCAGCTCAACTCGAGTGTTGATAATGAACTCAGATGAAGCCCAGAGGAATCCGCTGATTGCAGGTCCGCAGGATGATTTCCAAACAACTGTAAAAGCACAGAAATATACCGTCTACGACTCTGTTGGGTAGCTGGAGCGAAATTCAAAGGTTTACTTTATTCTTGGCAGAGCTAAAGCACATTGGTGGGTCTCGCAGATGACTCAGCTGTCCTGCTTGGCTAACATAAATTCAGTGTCTCGTGCTTTAAACATTTTCATATACATGTGGCTGTCATCTTGCTGGTCCATGTTGTTACATTTGGTGAAGAAAATCTAACTGTTAATAACCACTAAGATAGCGTACTATCCCACTGATAGGAACATGGTCATCTTGAGTTGACTGAAAGCTGAAAAGGACAGCATCCGTCTACCTTTTAGCCATGGCTTATTACATTTTCAAAACCTCTCTCCTACAGGTAAAATAACTATTTCCTATAACAACTTAAGAGAATGAAGAGAATTTTAATGAATCCAAATTTGCTCTGTAAGGTAAGAATCTATATTCTTTAGGTCTACAGAATCGCCACAGAAACTGCTGGTACAGTAATGCCTTTCTCGCTAACAGCTAATATAACATGCTAAAATTGCTATTGATTGGATAGTGACTCATGGCTGAGAGGAATGCAGCAAAGAGTGGAAAATCAGTCCAGAAAGTCCAAACAAAAACCTAAATCAAGAGATGTGCATGAAATAAAGGCCATAGACTGTCACATAGTTTCTACTTTAATAAGAATGCACCTTGGCACCCCTTTTATTTACTTCACTTTAGGCTATTATTTTACAAACTAGATATAAAAGGACATAAATAAATGACATAAGTTACATGTACCTATAGCTCCTTGACCAAAACAAAAAGGGAAAAAAAAAAAAATGATAATGTCTGAAGAAAGGAAAAAATACAAAAAGGATCAAGAGGATGTTAGATCTACATGGCTAGATCATTATGGCATCGGAAAGGCATACAACGACAAACTTTAACCCTTGCGTTATGTTCTTTTTTTTTTCTTCTTCTTTTTTAAACTTATTTGACATTTAAGTAAAGGAAAAAAGTATTTTACAGTACATTCTGGTTTCCGTCTCCTTCCTAGCATGTCTTGCATATATCCAAGCAGGTCCGTTTTCAAGAGATAACCCCTATCCCTACCCCCTCTCTAAAGAAAAAAAACAACTAGAAAGGATTTCAGTGCAGTATTAAGGACGGAGGTGTTGTGTACTAGTGGACATGAATTGCCTCTCAAGAGTTCAGAAACATTCGCAGGAGTATAGTTTACGGAGAAAAGGAAGAAACGGAACATGGTCCTTTGTGTTCATCCTGTAGCTGTATGATGCACTCTGTAAAATTAAACAATAAATCCTTTTTAAACAATCACCAGACACCCCCCCCCCCCACCCCACCCCGCCCCCGATCCTTTGTTCTGTCCAGGTGCGTCACTTTTGACTGCGACCATTCTCACATGCACAAAGTGTTTCTTCCATGATTCATCATGAGCACGGAGAGTCCAAACCCCCGACGTGCTTCTCGTATGCGCTGGAGACGTTTTAGTATCTCGGCCGTGTCCCCGCGCGTCCAACGGCAATCCGCTCCAAACGGGTCACATTCCAGAAAGCAGTTCATTAAATGCTGTTGCAGAGGAAAATATGCATGATGTGAGCAACGTTTCTTGTGTTCTCTGTTTTTTTTTTTTTTGTTTTTTTTTTTCATGGATGACACAACAGAAAAAAAATATATAGTCCAGGCTTTTTCTTTTTTTTTTTCATATCAAAAACTATACAACTCTGTTAATCCCCCTTTCTCCACAGTGGCATGAATACAGACACAATCACAAATGGAGAACTCACACACACACACATACGCGCACACACACACACACACACGGAAATCTCATCCTCACACACAAATTAAACCCTTGCTACTCTACATGCAAAGAGATCAAATAAAAAGAAGTTCACAAATGATTTTAAAAAAAGTACATTATCCACCGAAACAGGTTTTCTCTGTTATGTTACAATCTTCTTCTTGTCTCTTTTTTTTTCTTTTTGAGCTCTCAAATTCATTCTAAGGAACTCTCCAGCTCGTTGCCGGACGGCCACAAGCACGGTAGCGGCTACGCTGTCAAGCCTAGATGCTGTTGCGGTGAACGTCCCGGGCGCTTGCGGATGGATTTATCTTCTCGTTGGTGGAAGAGGAGCCCCCGAAGGAGAGGTCGTGAGGCTGAGGCGGAAGCGGGACGACGAGGAAGAAGGAGGACGTAGAGGAAGAGCGGGAAAGATTCTAGCCGTGGCAAAGCGAGGTCCAGATTCCTGTGTTTTTGATGGACGGCAGCATCTGGGGGGAAAAAAAAAGAGAAAGGAAGGTCGGGAATGAGAAGCTGCATCGGTCACGGTGGTTTTTCAATGTAAACAGTTTCTGCTCTGCTTCTAATTCCAGCCATCTATGCAGCTCTGCAGCTCGGGCTCCACTGCAAATTCAGCTCTCCGGCTAAACAAAGTCCAGGGCCAGAGAGCGCCCTGCAGAGAGAGCGCAGAGTGGCAGCCAACAAGGGACAATATGGATTTTGAGGCAGCAACGCTTCAACATTTGTGTGCCATATGCTGTTGTATGTTTGTGATACGTGATATGTGTCCTTGATTTAATGGCACAAATCAACTGCACATAGGCAGTTTGAGAGCATCTGTATTTGATAAATGCTCCGTGTTGAGCCAGGGCTGTTGGAGCAGAATATATTGGCATGCCGTAATAAGTCTTTTGTTCAACCATTAACCGTTTCTCATGCAGAAATATGAATCCATATGCAGGATTTCTACTCAGTTTTCATATAAAATTTCCTACTTTTCCGTACTCAAATTTTTTTTTCTCTTTTACTTTGCTCCATGTTCAGCACTTGGACCCTGTTGAGTTTTTTTTTCTATCTTAGAAAAAAAAAAAACTAACAAAAACAAACAACTGCAGATTGTATTTAGGGAATATAGGTAAGACCAAAACCAATTCATACAGTTTTGGCCCATTTAATCCATAGATGCATCTAAGTCTGTTCTTTAGCAAAAGCCTGTGAATGTTTGTTTGAATGTTTTTTAACTTATGTATTACAAGAAGAAGATACATTTCTTTTTAGTAAAGATCTCACTTAAAAGACAAAAACGTCAATCTGCCTTTGCTGAAGGGCGAAAACTATACACTTCTTAAATTGAGTTGGGGGAGGTGCACAAAATGTTTTCAACGACCATAATTTGCACATCCCTGCTATACCAGAACCCAAGTTTACCTATACGTCTCACACATGGAGAAGAGAATCAAAAGCAAAGATCACAATCGTGGGATAACAGAGTCTCCATAGAAAAAAAACACATTGGTGAAGGCCTCCATGCACATCTTTACTAGGGGGTGCCAACAATGATGGACGTCTCTCTTAGGAAAATACTTACAGAGCTCAGTGGAGGATCAGCTGGCTGTGTAAGCTGAATCTTTATTTTACCATCCCATTTAACTGAAATCAATAAAGAAAATGCAAGTTTCTTGAGAGACTACGAGCAAGAGGAGAATATTTCACCAAAATGCACCAAGACCAAAGCTCCACCTCCAAGTGGGATTTTTACATCCTCCATGCTCTGCTGGGCACCGTTTGGCTGACTGGGTGTCAGCTGCTGATTAATTCTTCTCATTAACATGCCAGAGGCAACAGGCCTGCAGACTGATCACAGAACAGTGGCTATTGATCTGCTCCGGTTGCCCGAGGTGGTGCAACCTGCGTGTTAATTAACACAGCTTCTGGAGCTGAGGGGCCAATGTTGGAGAGGTCGGGCGGGGTGTGTGTGTGTGTGTGTGTGTGTGTGTGTGTGGGGGTCTGGGGGGGGGGGGGGGGGGGGGGGGGGGGGGTCTAGGGTTTCTCACTTTGCAGCTACACATGTCTGATGTTGGAGACTCAGCTCAACAACACAGGAAGGCATGATGCATTTCCTTTTATCTATTTTTTTAGAAGGCTTGGGCAGCAGAATGAAACTGTACTCACCATGCTGACAGCTTCAATAACCCTCCATTATTTTCTTGTTTATTCTTGTAGCTGATGTTTGTGAGCCCATTTATATCCACGTTCCCCACGTTGAGTGAGAGTAAATTCCATCATCGCGCCTCCGATTTATGCCACCAATTCAGGCATTCCATACAAGCGTCCGTTGACAGTGGTGAGGGAAGAGTCTGCAGCTCCCGCAGTAGCGACGAGGCGAGGGCTTTGATTCTGATGGGTGACAAATGGAAGAATCCAAACTGTGTGTTTACGGACGTCGTAGGAGGGCTTGTTTTTGGGAAGACGGGGGGTTGAGGGAAGTCTCCTTCGGAAGATCAAAAACATTCTCAGTAATTCCCGCAGGACATTGGACATTATGATCTAGGAAAAAAAAGCAAGGCCAGAAGAGGGGCAAAACCACAAAAAGTTCCTTGGAAGAAAAAAAAAAAAGCCAGCATATCCCCCAAGAATACAGCCCTCAACCTCAGAGATTCACAGGTAGGGTCCTCCACTTTTCGAGAGATATCAAACAGATCCAGCTGACGGAGAGAGAAAGAGAACAATGGTGGCCGGGGCAGCCTCTGTGAGTCCCGCAGAAACAAGTCATGTACAATAAACACAGCCACAAGAAATTGAAAAAGTCTGCTCCTTGGATTAATCCAGAGAGAAAACAGTTTGCCCAAGAGGAGGAAGAAACGTCAGATCCCAATGCCTCCCTCCCTCCTTCTAGACCTTTAAAGGCACTCCAGACTGGCCTCTCGGAAGCACTTTTTCAGCCGCCTCCCCCCCATGGATCCAAAAAATGCTGACGACAGAAGTGTTCCATTCTTCAAAAGATCAAAAAGGGCAAAGTAAAGGTCAGATTTGTGAAAAAGTGCCATTTTAGACACCCCTTTTTTCTTCATCAAGGTCTTCTTTTCTTTTAAATCCAATTTAAAGTGCATTGATGAGGTAAACTATTTCTTCATAGTTTATTTGTCTGTTTTTTTTATATATTTATTCTTTTTTAGTATGTGTTCATTCTTTTATAAGAAAAAAATGTCCTTTTGATTCCTTGGTTTGCTCTTTTCAGACAGGAACCATTCTGCCTTGGATCTGTTGCATTTGGGACAGGATACCCTGGACGCTGGTCAGGATCTTGTTCTGATGCGCAGCAGAGGAGATGCCTATGCGTGCCATGTCCCTGAGAAAAGATGAGAGAAAAAGTATTTTAGGGCTCAAGAGGATAATAACAAACATGTGAAAGCTAGCTCTAGGTTATGCATTTTACAGCCTTCCAGTAGAAACAGTTTTTGTTGTCTAAGAGATTTATCCCACCAGCAAATATAACTTAACAGAAGGGTAACAAAATTACAATGTGTTCTTTTGTTCAAGATGCTATGGTTGGCAACATGTTGGAACCATAATTGGTGCCATAATTGACTGAAATACAAAAATAGTTTAAATAAAGAACATGAAGAAAAATGTTTAGTAGTATAAAGTCACCAATTATCTGACTTTCTAAGACTCTCAGATGCAAATAAGGCCACTAAACTTAAAATTTGAAAACTCCAGTTTGCTAGTTTGACATTAAAAATGCATAAGCTGCTTTCACATTTTTGCCATGTGTCTTTGCACATTAAAAAACACAGGTCTAAACGTGATTAAAAGAAGCCAACTTTGACGAGCATCAATTCCTTTCTTGTGTTTTTAAGTAAGTGTTTCACTGTTGGTGCACTCCTCTTCCAAATCCGGCATGTGTATACAGATCAGGGGTGTGGAATTCTGCTGCGTCAGGATGGGATATATTACTTCTGGCTGTGGAATAACCTCCACTGTAATATATTTATTAATTACGTTTAGGGGTCAACTTATCAACCGGGTATGAAATGCCAATGTTTTATGAGTGCCCCAAGTAGAGAATTATTGGACAGATTAATTAGAAAGTAGGCCATGCTGTATTTTTTTATTTCAAGCATAATTTTCTCAACACACATAAACATTTCTATAGTACATACTGCTATTATTCCATGTAAAGTTTAGTTACAGCCATAAGTTACCTAATTAATTACAATTACAGGGGGAAAAAAAAACATTTCCATGAATGCAGTCAAGAGGAAAATTTAGCCTTGCTGCTTCCACGGGATTTACATTAGTGCTGCTGATTAAATGCACCTGCTTATTTTATTATCAGCAAGTGTGACAATCTCTATCAAGGCAGGTTTTTGGCATTTTCCCAACTACACAAAGTTACGGAAACTTAAAGCATTGTAAAGAAAAAAAAAGTTAATAAACATTAAGTTTGAGAAATGATACGACTATTTTATAATACAATAAATGCTGTGCTACTACATACTGTGTTTGCAAAATGTACTCTACTTCTTTTTTTTGCAGTTTCCTGCTCTCCTGTTGCCACACGTTTGTACTCACTCCTGTGTCATATGAACCACGGCCTCTGGGGTGGTGTAGCCGGCTGCAGTGAAGTTGTCACTGTATCTCTCCATGCCAATGGCCTGCAGCCAGTCCTCCACTGTGCCCACTGCGGACGACGCCTCCGGGCTCCCTGGCTCCAGCAGGGTGGTGTTGGGTCTGAAGTGGGTGGAAGACAGAAAAAAAGACCATTTCTACAATCTGTTTTCAAGGCTCCGTCCGAGTCCTAAATCCAAACCACGACTTCTGAACCGGTTGCAAACTGACCTGAAACTTTGACTTGAACTTTTAACATACAGAGCCATGGAAAGTATTTGGCACACACACTAGTACAAGTTCAAGTTTACTCTATTGAACCAATCAAACAGAGCAGAATCGAGGAAGCACTTAACAAGAACCCATCTGAAAACACGATGTAGGTTGAAAGATCTCAACACATCATGCCGACATCTAAAAGCAATTTCAAGAACAAATAAGAAACAATGTCACAAAGCCATTGGCAAGGCTTTGGGACCGCAGCAAACCACAGAGACATTATCAACAAATGAAAAAACATGGAGCACTGGAGAAGATTCTCAGGGTATAGAGGGTTATACAGCAGACCAATTATTAAATCACACTGGCAAAGCCACCTCAAAATGGCTCAAAAGAAGTGTTGGTTTTGGAATGACTTAGCCAAAATTTGGATTTAAGCTGATTGTGGAGCAGATGGATTACCTTTTGCTCTTAAAGCTTCCTTAAATCAATGTAAAACACTCTTTGGTTACAGTTTTTTTGGTCAGTTATTAGATTTAGGGGGCACTTATTTCCACCATGTAAGGCCAGGCTGGTTTGGATTTGGTTGATTTGGGTTTTTCCCATAATAAAATAAGTCATGATTAGAAACCTGCATTTTGTATTTACTCAGGTTATCTCAGAAAGAGAATTATGCCTCAGCATAACTGTGTGGTATGGGAATTTACAGGGCAGGAGAGGAAGGACTTAGCACAGGTGGTGAGAACAGCACAGGGCATTGTGGGATGCTGTCTACCGGATCTGAACTCAGTTTATGTAGCTCCAGTCAAGAGAAGGGCCAGACGCATCTCCACTGATCCCACCCACCCGAGCATTGCACTGTTTACCCCTCTCCCATCAGGTAAACGCTTCACAAGCAGCAAATCCAGAACTAATAAACTCAGAAAAAGCTTTTTTCCAAGAGTTGCGAGCGCCATCGCCCCCTCTGAGAAGTTTGTGGTCCATCATGTTACAATCACACTGCTGTTATTTGCACACTCTTATTCTGAGGAATATCAGATTACACATTTCTGTAAATGAAGGCTCAAGATCACCGCACAAAAATTACCTCATTACTTGAGATTCAACAAGGAGGGACTAATCCATGTAACATGGCTCATATCACTTGTAAAGGGACTGATATCAGCGCTCTCGGACTCTGATGCAAACTTGCATGCTATAGTGTGTGTGTGTGTGTATGTTTGGGACTGTAAATACTAAGTCTGTTGTGTATGTGTGTCATGTTATCTGTGTGTATCCTAAGCCGGGGTCTGCCTCAAAGGTAATTTCACCTTTGTAAAACATAGTGACAATAAAAGCTTCTTGATCTTTGTCTGATTTTTAGACTAAGTTGCAGGTCTGAAACATTTAAGTGTGAGAACAAAGCAAAAAGAAAAGCAATCTGTGAGAGCTAAATATTTCTTCACAGCACTGTACAACATCAGCGCTACAAGCCAAATCTCTCATCCCGCTGCATCATGAGTCTTACATCCTGTGTGATGACGGAGAGCCAGCCACAGGCTATGAAAAGCACCACGCTACGTTTCTCTTTAGCTGTTTCCCTTTGATGGAATGAGCACATCTGTCAGGTCGGCCTCTGGTTTGCGTCCCCGCTTTGTGGGCGCTACCAGAAAGCGGGCCAAGTTCAACACAGTTCCTTCCTGACGTGAACGACACCGTTAGTTAATCCTGATTTTATAGAAAACACATAACCCCCTCACACTACAGTGCATTTTACAGCACAGCTGAGTCCCCTGCCACCTTCACATATTCATCACCAAAATCGCCCACACCTTTTTTTTTTTTTTGCCGCTTTTCTCTTTTCTTGCTGCAGCCGCCCTCTCAACCATGAAAAATGTACACGGAGTCAATGACTTATTCGCTGTCGTCCCGCTCTGGTAACTTTCCCACTGTTCCGCACTCTCAAATCCCTTTTTATGATTTTCTCTTCTTTAAAAAAAAAAAAAAAAAAAAAAGCAAGATGAGGTGAAGTAAGGTAATGTTAGGTGCTTTAAGTCATCTCCACTCATTAGGCGGGAACAGAATAAGCGGAGGGATCCCTTTAAACCCACACAACCCTTCTTGGTTCTGTAACTGTGAAAGGCCTCATTTATAGGATTCAGCCCAGCTAATTATTCCACAAGGACTCCCTCCAAGCTCTCCCCGTGTCCCATTAGGTGACTGCGAGTCGGAGCGAGCGGCTCGCCTGCGCTCACACACTCGTTAAAGTCAAACAGACTCCCGCTGCTCCGCGTCGAGTCTGTAAACACACGCGGGCCACTCTCAACGCATTTAGCCGCCGGAGAGTAATGGCGGCGGAGATGTAGGGTCGTGTTTGTTTTTAACTCGCCGCTACATCGTAATTCTCCCCCCCCCCCACCCCCTCCTCCTGTTAGTGCTGCTGCATTCCTGAATGTACAGCACCATTAAAGCGAGAACGCGGAGAAATCCATTAGGGAGGGCATCTGTGCGGAAAACAGCCACAAAATGCGGCTGGATAGTGTTTAATGGTTAACGTCAATTAAAAAAAAAACAAAAAAAAAACAGCATAGATGTGTGTGTCGGCATGTGTGGCCAAATACTAACTAAATGATATATTGTGAGTGCATTATACGACTTTAATGGTTGGTAGATGATTAGTTACATATTTGCAGGTTGCTAATGTAAACAGCTTTGTTACCCCCCGTGTGTTTTTGAGATGACTCAAGTCTTTCGCTGCTTCTAACAGGTTTTACTCCAGTTGTGTTTCTTCATGAGGTTGGGTGATGGGCAATGTCAGGTTTTCTCCACACAAAGCATTTGACCAGAGCACTTTCTTCTTATTGTGACCCATACATGCCATGGCGCAAATTCAAAACGGGACGTCCATTGCCTTTCTGGCAACAGCGGCAACTACCAGATGTGTGTATGGCATGACTATAAGTTGTCCCGTTCGGAAGAATCTCGCTTGTAAACTGGGGGGGGGGGGGGATGGGGGGTGTCTGTGTAGCTCTGCCAGGGGTACGCCTCTTGGCTGCTTCTTTCATTAATGCTCCTCTTGACCAGTCTTTTGGATGAGGTGAATGGTCATGTCTTCGTCGGTTTGCAGTAGTGCCACATTCTTCCCATCGTCAGGTGATGGACTGAACGCGGTACCACGAGATGTCCAAAGCTTGGAGCTCTATTATACAACCTAACCCGGCTTTGTCTGCCCCACAACATTATCCCTGACCTGTCTGCTGTTTGTTCTCTAAAAAAATCCTCTCAGGCCTTCACTGAACAGCTAGGTTTATACCACGACTAAATTACATACCGTCGGACAGCTTTCACGAACTGCATTTTATGTCAGGGTATCAGTAAAAAGAGGGTCGAATACAAATGTACGTCACACTTTTCTATACTAATTTTCTTTTGTACGAAACCAAATAGCATTTTCATTGTCACGTTGACAACCATACACTACTTTGTGTTGCACTTTCATATAAAATCCCCACATTTATAACCTGCTGTTTATAAATTAGTGTAACATTATGCGGAAACACACACTCAGTCAGGACTTCAATATGTACATCATGTTTGGGTCTGACATAGCATCTCTTTAGCATCTGCTCTACCCTTGTGCCGATCAAGAGCCAGTCTTTCTTTTCAAAAACATCATCCCAGCGTCAAACCTTCTCTGGTTCCGCTCCCTCACCTGACAGCAGTCTCTCCCCCGGTCCTCTTCAGGGTGTTGGGGTTGCGTATCAGCTTGTCCAGCATGTTGACGATCTGTCCGAACTTTGGCCGGTCGCCTCTCTCCCGCTGCCAGCAGTCCAGCATGAGCTGGTGGAGAGCCACGGGGCAGTCCATGGGCGGAGGCAGCCGATAGCCCTCGTCAATAGCCTTGATCACCTTGCAAAACAGTAGATGGGGTTTAAATAACTAGATTGAGTTAGAGCAAACGTAGTTTCTCAATTTCCCTCAGGGAACCTTTCATTTGAGAGAAATTCAATTCTTCGATATCACGAGTGGAATTTAAATGCGAACGAAATCAGATCATGTTGCTGGTTTTGTACGTTCTTATCAGAATTTGTATTTTCAACGTAAACTTTTGTCAAATTCGTTCAAGCACTCTGTTACTGATGACCTTTCACACACATTCCCGGTTCCTCAGACTTACGTCTTGGTTACTCATGTCCCAGTACGGTCGCTCCCCGTACGACATCACCTCCCACATGACGATGCCATAGCTCCACACGTCACTGGCGGAGGTGAACTTTCTGTAAGCGATGGCCTCCGGGGCCGTCCAGCGGATGGGGATCTTGCCTCCCTGTAATTGAATGCGGGGCTGATTAATTAAAGCTGGCAAATAAGGTGACAGCCAGACAGAGCGCTTACACAGTTGGCCACATGGATGCAAAAGGCACACACACACACACACACACACAGACTCACCCTGGTGGTGTAGGCAGCCTCCGGGTCGTCCTCCAGAACCCGCGACATGCCAAAGTCAGACACCTTGCACACCAGGTTGCTGTTCACCAGGATGTTGCGAGCAGCCAAGTCGCGGTGAACGTAGCTCATGTCGGACAGGTACTTCATGCCCGACGCGATTCCGCGCAGGATGCCGACCAGCTGGATGACTGTGAAGCGACCATCGTTCTTCTGCAAAAAAAAAAAAAAACATAAAGTTGCTGTTATTGTCGACAATTTTAATCACTTGGAAAAGGAAATACAAACAACCTGAGGAGATGTGTTGTTGGTGGGTTTTTTGAGAGTCTGAGGATCATATGAACCCTTTGCTCGGCGTCTGTGTAACCACGGCAACGTGTTGGTTACACGCCTCTCATTTACTGTCACCTTTTCAGCTCTGATGAACAGAACAGCATGCTGGATAGGCTCGATGCCTCACCTGCCGTTCATACCGGGTGTGTTCTGGTGTTAGTGCCCCAAACAACCATCTGTTGTAACTGCATGACACTGATCAGGTGGTTTGGTCTGTTTTCAAAGGACCGTGGAACTGAACCAACCAGATAAAGGCATTCTCCTTCAAATGGAACCAGATTCCCAGGACTGTTCCTGACAGAGATGTGTTGTTTTTTTGTTGTTGTTGTTTTTTCTTGCATTTGGAAACGTTCATAAACAGCTGCATTTTTCTACTGTCTTTTCATGTTTCTTGTAAGAATGAGATAATGGTAATAGCAGGTCTGCCTAAAAAGTGGATCAGACAGCTGCAGCTGATCCAGAACGCTGCTGCCCGTGTCCTCACTAAGACTAAGAAAGTAGAGCACATCACCCCAGTTCTAAAGTCCTTACACTGGCTCCCTGTATGCCTGAGAATAGACTTTAAAATACTTCTGTTAGTCTATTAATCCCTGAATGGTTTAGCACCTTAATACATCACAGACTTGTTATCAGTGTATCAACCCTCCAGACCACTCAGGTCTTCTGGCTCCAGTCTACTCCACATACCTAGAACCAGAACCAAACATGGAGAAGCAGCATTTAGTTCCTACGCTCCACTTATCTGGAACAAACTTCCAGAAAACTGTAAAAGTGCTGAAAGTCTGAGTTCTTTAAAATCAAGGTTAAAAACACATTTGTTTAAGGTTGCCTTTGACTGTTCTAGTTCAACTATTAACTAAAACTTAATTTAGTTTTTATTTAAACCATTAATATTTGCTTTCAATTTCCATTTTCAATGTTTTCATGTTTCAATTCTCCTACATTTCATTCAAACTGTTTTTTTTACTTGCTTTAATTCAGTTTTTACTTTCCTATGTTTTAATCATGTAAAGCACTTTGCATTGTCCTTGAACTGAAATGTGCTATACAAATAAACTTGCCTTGCCTAATAATCTTTTCCCAGCACACAATCAGTGAACAGCAATGAGCTGCGTCTCGTGTAAAGGACTTCAAACTGTAAGAACGGTTATGATGAAAAATGAAGGGGTGTTTTCTAACCCTAAATTTTGAGAGTCTTGGTGTACCTGACCTAAAAACCTGCCTTTGCCTTATCAGTATACGTCTGTTTCTGCAAAAAGGCATAATATTCTAGTCTCAAAAACTAAGTTTATATTCAGTTTGTTCAATAATTTTTATTAAATGTTTGTATGAACAAAGGCCAAAAAAATAATGATCAGAGACAACATTATTATGACTGATTATCAACATTACAAAAAAGGAGCTGCTTTTTGATCATGTTATGTATTTTTGTTTAAAACGTTTCTTAAAACTGCGTTAAGGTGAACCCATGGTGCTTTTACAGGCTCATTCCTGATCAGCAGTCACTGTAAAGTTAATCTTTGTGTTTTACTCTTTTAAATGTCGGCCTACATTCCCGGCATGTTCTGTAAATTGCCCCGGATCAGTGAGCACCTCGTGTGCAGTCAACCTGAAAAGCAGAGGTGAAGCCTCCTTGTCAGAAAAGGCGTGAGTTGATCAAAGCGGATAAGGATTAGGGTCGGTGTTTGTGAACCGGCACTTGTTATTTCAGCGGATGACATTACAGAGATAAGATGGCATCGGAGGGCTATGGTCGTGTCACACACCGACACGTGTGCACGGCTTTGCATGGACGGAAACGCATGACTGACCCTCAGGAATGCATCCAGCGATCCGTTCTCCATGTACTCCGTGATAATCATCACCGGCTTACCTGGAGAGAGACAGAGGAAGCAGGAGAAGGAGAGGCAGATGATTATGAGACGGTAAACGTTGCACGTCACAGCTTGAATGTTGAGGGGGGGTGTGCGGATGTGAGCGTGTTTGACTGTGTCAGGCCACCCATTTCAGTCCCGTGGCGATTTAAATTAGGTCTGCTCGGCCCTTCGAGTCACCCTGCACATTCAAAAGGGACTCCAATAAAACAAAACCCCACCACATATACACATACAAACTCACACCATCTTGTGTCAATGCAAATATGAACCGACATTGGACGCGCTACACAAAGTCTGACTGCAGTCCCCCACCCCGAGTCCCCCAGACTCCATACTTATGTCACTCCCTGGCCCTTTGCCCTCTCTCGTCTCTGTCAAATTTCAACGCATCTGTCACTCTCGGCTAGCTCCCCTCATTCTTGTGTCATTTTTTTTTTTTTTTTTTTTTGCTCAGACGCTCTTCCTCTACGAACCCTGCCGCCCCTCTCTGGCTTTTCACCTTTCCCTTTCTGTTTCTCTCAGAGGGTTGGATGGGGGGGTGGGCGTCTGCGTCTTTATCTGAACTGAGGCAGAAGGCAGAACGGGTCGACTGTCCCCGGTGGGTCCTGCTCAACGTTTAGCACGACTATGTGTTTGGGAGGGGGAGGGGGGGGAGTGGCTGGCTGATTTGTTTTCATCCAAAAAACGGCAGCAAGCTGCTGCCACAAATTTCTACTCCACAGCTTTTGTGGTTCTGTGTCAAGTGATGCATTCAGGGCGGACTTGCTACAGTGTACTCACACACCTTGCAATTCTAATCAGGCCCTTTTACTTGAATACCCCTAAATGAACACCAATGCAACCGGTTGCCTTCATACATACCATAGTTGAAAATTGAGTCATTTAATGTCTGCAAAAAAAATACAACTGTATTGTTAATGAAAATTGATTATTTAGACAGAGGGACACACTACAGAGGTCAGAGATACAATGTGACGTACACCTACACCGACTGGCTGGGCATGCTCAGATAGTCATTTTAAAAGGGTGTCTGGGGTGGAAAATTAACACTTTTACATATGCCTGAACACCAGTCCCATCCCTGATGGTTGAAAATGGTGGTGGCAGCATCATGTTGTTGGTATTCGTTTCTTCAGCAGGGATAGAGTTGAAGGCAAGATGCTAAATTAGGGGTAATCCTGGTGGATAAGCTGCTAGCAGGTGCCAGAGACTGAGGGCGAAGGTTTACTTTCCAATATGACAACAAATAGATAAATAAATATACAGCCAGAACTAAAATGGTACGGTTTAGATGAAGGTATGGAAATCTGTCAGAGGCCCATGATAGCAATAGAGATGCACAGCTCAGGTGGCACAATCTGCTGAAACTATTACACATGCACTTCCTAAATCTGCCCTTTATGGAAGAGTGGCAAGAGGAAAGACAATAACACAACTGATTCTACCTTTGCCTTGTTCTAGGACATAAAATCCCACTTGAATGAATTGAAGCTTGTTGTAGTAAAGTGGGAGAATATGAAACAGTACAAGGGAAGTAAATACTTTTGGAAAACACTGCATGAAAGTGTCTATTTGACTTAAACTTGCTGCTTGGACGAGTGGTGTGATCTAACGGTGTCCAAATGAGCAGAAAGCCGGCTGAGCAACTGAAAACTAAGGTTGTAAAGACGAAGTTCTTCCACCCCCGGCAAGAGGCCGTCAGTCACCGCCTTACCCGCTGCATTACTGGCACTCTGTTAATTACGGGGGACTCCAGTGATGCCCAGAAAGAGGAAGTGGAACTAAAGTTGGGGGAGCAGTGGGGCCCTGTTTGTCGGCCATCTTTGTTCCCTTTGTTGCGAGCCCCTGCCCCAGGGCAGCCAGTGATTGACAGCTGTGCAATAAAGTCTGAGGAGTGTCTGACCCGCGACCTAAAACTCTCGCCTTCCCAGCCCCGCCCTCTTCCCTCCAGCCCATTTGCATGCTAATTCCTTGTTTACTGAATACGCCCTGCTGCCTTTGGCAATGAACTCCGGGCAAGGGGCTGCATCAGTGGGCCGATTATCACCTGCCAACAAAACCCTGGAGTTTGGGGAAAGCGCACCAGGGGGTGCAACACTGGGGGAGTTCTGGGCAAACGTTCTCTACGGCCGGCACCTAACCACAGTCTGTTTTTAAGAGCAGATATTTAAGAAAGGAGCATTCTCCAACTTTATGTAAATCAGCCTTGAAACATATCACGTCTGATTTCAAGCTCTAATGGAGAATAGATTTTAATTACATACTGACATGATAGAGACACTAAGTGTACACAAGCTTGAGGATGGTGAACTGCAGCCAGCAGTCCTCAGTGACAGATCTTTGCACATTTATGGAGTTTAGTGCCTATTTGGAGTTACTCCATTATTAATAAGCCTTAATTGGCTCAGTTGGACATGCCAGCAAACTGAGGCCAAATTGAGAATTCCTTTTAACTTGACTGTAATGGAGAGTGGAATGCAATTCAAATAATGGATTTTTAATAGATTCAACTGACACTCTCAAGTGTGAAGGACTCCTTTGCCCAAACCTTGTATCAAGCTCTCAAAAGCATAGGTGGAGAGTGGGAGTTATGGGATGTCCCCCTTGCCTTGGCTTTTATGTCGGCCTTTGTCACTGCCGTGCAGCTCGTCTGCTTCTGCTTCATCTCTCTGCCTCACTCTTGTTCCATTTCGCACTTTTTTCAGCTGGTTCAGTGGTTCCTCTACCGCCCACTCCTGCGTTCTCTACTTTCCTTGCTGTCTCTCCTTCTCATCTCCTAACTACTTCCCTGCCCCTTGCTCTCTCCACCTCTGTCTGCATCTTCCCTTTGCCACGGCTCGTCCAGGGTTTCTCTTCCCTCCTTCCTCTCGTCCATCTGTCTACCTTGCCTCCTGTCTTTCACACTCCGTCTCGGCGAGGTCTGAGAGGTCATTCTGCACGGCGAGGGGTGTGATAGGTGATAAGCAATTCTGCCTGCGCCGCTGTACACTTTCAGCTCCAGCAGGGCAAAGTGTGTGCTCGCGTTCGGGTATGTCGCTCTGGCTGCGCGTGTGTGAAGGCGAATGCGTATGACAGGGGTAGAGACAGTGTTATCTAGCTCAGATAGGGCTAGGCTGTTGTGTCACAACGCATTAAGACACTTCATCCATCTAGGCCAGGCCGGCCATCAGCTATGGTAACAGCTGAAAAGACTTTTCTACCGTGCATGCTTGTACACACACTCACCTATAGCCTAACAAATACCATGGAGGAAGGTGTGAAGGGATGGGGGAGGAGAGAGTGCCAAGGGCAGAGGGAGGGAAATTTGGCCGGTGTTCTGTGACCATGCAGAAGCAGATAGAGAAGGGATAGGGTAACACTCCCTAACCCCAAACACATTTACAGCTGACACCATGATTAATGAGTCTGGAGCTGCGCTGAAGGGCTTGTTCCTGGACCCATTAGCCCCCTCCCACCCTCCACCGTCCCCACCCTTAATGCCCAGCTACCTCTAACGCCACCTCCCCCATCCCTAAAGCTGGACCAATTCCATCTGGACAAAACACACCTCTGGACACTCTAGATCCAATATCCAAAAGTATTCACACCGCTTGGATTTATTTCCGATTTTGGAATGGTAAACCAGAGACTTCAAAGTGCTTTAATGGGATTAGTTTAATCTGGGCACAGCACTTTCTGCCACATGTTTGGCAAGTGTCCTATGTGCTTTCTAGCAAACTGTAGGACTTCTTCTGCTTTAACTCAACAATGGCTGCTTCTCTGATCATTGATACTCTTGCCCAGCCTGTCAGACTAGCTGGAAGGCCGTGTCCTATTAGCTTATCTGCTGTGCCATCTTGTGATTTCTAGTTTGAGAAGATGGAATGAACAGGGCTCCTTGAGCTGTTCAGATTATGGGATATAGTTTTATAACCTAACCTTTCCTGACTTGTGTTCCCTTGGCTTCATGGCATTGTTTCTTCACAAAGTTTCTCTGCAAAAAACACAGGCCTCCACAGAACAGCTGAGTCTATACTGAGATCACACTATTAAGCAACGAGGTGACTTCTAAAGGTAGTCTGTGGCACTGCGGTCATTTTGCGGTATCAGAGTAAAGGGGGTTGAGGACAGTTCAACAATCTTCTGATTTTATATGAACATGTTGAAACCCATGTGTCACTAGCTTATGACGTCATAATTAGGTGGTACTTTGTACTTGTCTACGGGAGTAATGTGTAAAAACGTGAAGACTGTAAAGGCATGCTAAGCGTTTTGCAAGGCTTCGTACACGCATAATTATTGTACACACTGTCAGGACAGAGAGCAGCACACAAATGTACCCCATTGGCTGCTGGCGGTGACTGTTTTTTTTCCCTACACTCGCCGTTTTTTAGAGATGTAATTTAATATGATTTATTGTAAAAAAAAAAAAAAAATCACACAAGACAGCACAAATGAATGAATGAACTAACAATGATATAACAATAACAGTGTGTGTAAATGGTTGAGAGCGAATGGAGCAGAGTTTCATGGCAACCCCCACCCCCTTTGTAACACTAAAAGAAGGAAACAGCCACATACTGAACGTACATTTGGTGACCACGCCCTCCAGGTGAATGATGTTGGGGTGGTCAAACTGGCCCATGATGCTGGCCTCAGACAGGAAGTCCCTCCTCTGCTTGTCGGTGTAGCCGGCCTTCAGGGTCTTTATGGCCACGCAGATCTCCCGCTTGCCGGGCATTTTCAGGCGGCCGCTGCAGACCTCGCCAAACTCCCCTGGGAACACGCAGACTGCATTGAAAACGTGGCACAATGATACATGACCATTCTGATCCATGAGCTATAAATCAAATCAAAAATTGTTTGTGTCTGTGTGTGCAGGTTTTGAAGGGTTCCACTTTAAACATTGATCAGAGTCTTTTTAATCCCCTTTTGCCCTCCTCCTTCCCTTATCCATTGGAGCAGAAAAAGAAGAGGAAATGGATATTGATTCTTTTGCTTTATTATTTTGTCATTGGATGACTTTTCTCCAGCCACAGGAATAGCCCGGACAACATATTTAGCTTCTCTAGATTTTTTTTTCCCTGCGTCCTGACTTCTCTGAAGGTATAACAAATGTCTCCTAGCGTGGTTTTCATACTCAGCTATCCTAAAAATAAAGTGAGAAGTCTACCTAGTCTTAGAGCCCAAACAAAGCCGTTTCCTTACCAATGCCAATAACTTTCTCGATCTTGATACAGGAGGCATCAATCTCTTTGGCAAACTCGCGGACGGCTTGGTTCGGGTCCTCGTAGGTAAAGGGGTCAACGTATATCCTGACTCCTGAGAAAAGAAGCATGAAAGTAAAGGAGGTAAGGGAGCAAAAAAAGAAAAAGAAAGGAGAAGGTTAATTCATTCCGGCAACTCTACGCTCTGCCCTCCATCTGTTCTTTATTTCCATCACGCTGCAGGCTACACCGCCTTCCTCTCTGGATCCTTTCCTCCTCCTCCTTGCTTCCCTCCATACCTCACTTCACACTGTGACTCCATTGCTTTTCATGTCACTGTGGCTGACTCCGATGAAGATGGAGCTCATTAACTTGAAATTCTTCTGGCATGCAAATAACAGCGCTGATGACTTGATAATGAGGTGTTTGAAACATGTTAGCAAGCAAGTACATTAACTTCCAAATAGTTTGTTTTTCTCCCCATTTTATGGGACTCGTTTGCGGTTTAGCTAACATGCGCATGAGCACACCTGACAGCGCTAATGGTTTTCAATTACGGAGTGCGTTGGTGGACCATGAACTATGAGTTACCTTGATGTAAGTGCTTCTCTTCATCAGAGTCCTGCTTAGCTTTGCTGTATTTACTCCTTCTGGGGACAAAAAACAAAACAAAAAACAACAAAAGAAAAGAAAAAGATGGTCAGTCATATTGTGCTTCCTTAATATGTCACAACAGACTTCATATTTAAGGTTAAAGTCAGACCAGAAGTCAAAGTATATTAGTTAGGAGCAAATAGCAATCAGATTCATGTACAAAAAGTGTCAGCTGAGTATAAGGTTTTTTAAAAAAATACATTTTAGAACAATTCTAAATTCATTACATACATTACATCATTTGTTCTTTAAAGAAATTAGCTTTTAGTTTCTGTTTACTTTTTAAAAAGTGTCAAAAAATACTGCTAGTTATAGGGGTGATTAGCATATGGAGGACCAACTCTGACATATTAAATAAAAATACAGAAATAAGCAAATGCTCAATAACTAAATAAATAAGCCAACACTTAAATGCACAAAAAAATACAGAAAATAAACTAACAAATAAATACAAACAGTAATCAAATTAATTACAATGAGACATAAAAAATCTCTTTTGAATAGCTTCTTTAGTTATTCACCTTTATAATAATTGTCTTATTTATTATCTGTTAAAGTTTTAAACTTTCTTTTTCTTAAATGTATTTATTTATGTGTATGTTTTTTTTAAGATTCCTGTCTGTTTTCTAAAATTTTTGGCCCTTATTTTTAAAATGCTATTTATTTTTGCTGGTCCTTTTTTGCTGCCTCATTATGCAAATGGGGGGGGGGGGCGTGGCTGGTCTTAAGTGGACAACTTTTGCCTACTGGTTGGTTAACATTAGACTGCATAGCGCAAAATTACATTCTACCTGCCACAGACACAGCAAAGATGGCTACCCAGGTTAGCAGTGAGCTGAGGCATTTAGCAACTTTGTTTGGAAATGCTGTAATTCCTGACTTTATTATCTATCGTGTGGACGCCCTGAGAATGTGTGCTTCAGTAAGTGGCACACGTGCAAACGGATGTCGCCAGTTGACTGTTTTTGTGCCAAACAAGTTATCCCGAGACCCCGACAGAAATTGTAGCCTCTGAGTTGGGAGTGCACATTCGGCAGCTTGTGTGAATTCAGTCAACTCTGCCTCATTTACAGCCAACTAGATGTGAAAATAGAGATGTTGAACTTTTGTTAAAAAGTGAAGGAAGAGTGCTGTTACCTAATCATTCAGTTAGTGGATTACAACAGAACTACAGAATTACTTCTATTGTTCTCATACGTTATCGTACGTGATTATTTCAACATACCGAGAGTAATTGTCTAATATGAGGATATTAGTATCTGTTTAAACTCAATTCATATAAAGATTAATGCTCAATATAGCAGGTTCTCAACAAGTAAATGGCTCTGTGGTTGTTTTCATATGTCTGACAAAAATACTATTTGCTCTGATTGTCACACATCTCCAGAAGTTCTGTCTGCTGCAACCAAAATTCCACCCTTCCTGAGTCAAACACTGAACACAGCCGTCTGCTCTGTTGTAAAACATTTCCTTTTCTAGATAGACTCACATGAATGGATCATATGAAACAGATCCAAATGTCATCGAATAAGCACTGAATAAAGTCACAGCCAAAATTACTCTTAATCCTGGCAGATCTAGATTTAAAGAGATTTTCATTCAATCAAGAAGTAGGCAGGAGACAAAATACGTATCTTTCATAATAAGCATATGAGGTAAAATATCTATTTTACATTTTATTAGAATGGCATTTTGAAAATAATTTATAGACCTCTCAATAATGAATGTTAAAAGTTTTACTGATTTTAAAGCACTAAAATCCATTCAATAAGTACTGATAGGCTTTTTGCATCTTTCTAAGATTAATATGGCATTTGTCTCTGGAGCACAGAGTCATGCAGGCTGGAACTGCTTTTATCATCACCATCATTTCTAACTCAGTGTCTGTTCTAACATCAGGTTTCTTACACTGCCAGAATCTGTGTCCCCCATCTACTCCGCTCCTCTACTGTATATTCATCTACATATCCTTAAATTTATGATCAGTGATCTTTGTCTTATTAAGTCTTCTGCCTCAAAGTTGCACAAAATCAGCCCATAGCTTTCCACTATTTTTCAGGGAAACAGACTCCGTCATGCTGAGCCTGCCAGAATTTGTACCCCATGTCCAATTATTGGAATAACAGTACTCCACATTCCTGATTTTTTTTTTTTTTTTTTGCTAACAAACATTTCATGTACAGAATAACTACTCCTGAAATGTCGGAGCTGTTAGCTCTTTGAACTGTGAAGTTACAGTAGGATACACAAAATGTCAGCCTGAGCCTGCCAGAATATTTATCCTGCTTTTAAAGGTTTTACTGCATCCTAACATGAGCTGCTGCGTTAGGTCATGGCCAGTAACTACTGAAAATTTGAGGATGTTTTGTCTTATTGTATTAGAGTTGCAGAGGTGGCACAGCAAGCTTTCCTCAGCCTGCCAAACATGCATCAGCTGCCTACAGAGCATCGAGAGGGCTTATAACCATCTGGGTTGTCCTAATCACAATCTGTTAAATACAACAAAAGTACTCAAACTTATAACAAATGTATTCATTTACCCTTGTCTGCTTTGCAAACAGAAGTTGAAGATGCAACAATCAGAGTTTTTAATGGTTTCCAAAACCCACTCATTGTAAATCTGTGACCTGCTAATAAGGATTTCCCTTTAAGGAGATCATTTCTCTTTATATGTAGATATAAAACCAGCATTGAAATAGTCCTTAAGCCTCAGTAATTAATTATTTATATTAAGAGCAAACAAAACAGGGTTTTCCTATTTTAAAGCCAAGCCAGAGTGATTACATGGTTGAGCGTTACAGCTCTCTTTAATATTTTATATTAGCGATTATTGTAGTGTACCCCATGTGTTTATTTGGATCCCTGCTGTAACTGTTAGATTCCAAATGGCTACCAACATTTCCACTCCAGCATATTGCATAAATAACAGAGGTTGAAAGTTTGACAGGACAAAACAGGGCTAATTTGTATGCTCTGTTTAGCCTTCCTGTCATAAGTCTCTCTCCTGCAGCCTGAAGGAAGCAGAGACACGGCTCCTTAAATCTCTCTACTCCCACTGATTTTATTTTTAAACACTACACTGATCATGAAAACACCAGGCTTTTGAGTGTTGCGTACTCAGTAACTCGCTAACGAGTGTTGCGGTTACCTGGCAGTGGCAGTGATTCAATATGGTGCATTTATTGATCCGTTCATGGTTGTATTTTTCAGTTACCAGTTAAAAACTGACAACCAGTAGGTCCGTCTCTAATAAAAGATTTAGTGAAAGTTTGCACAGACTGACAGGGATCTTCAGCTGGGACTGATTCTGAAGGACACTAAAGACAGAACAGCATTACGGAGTTCAGAAGGCAGACAGAAAGAGAAGCTATGAGTCAATCCTAGAAGAGGATGCTCTAAAAACTCCTTTAAAATCCCAGAGCAGCCTGACACCTGTGTTCATATTGATGTATAGGTCAGAGTTGGAGATGACCAGATGTGTGGGACATTGTGGTCGAGCAATGGTTGTGCAATGATGGTAAACGGCAACGTGATTGCAGTCCCTCCCCCCAATCACAGCCTGGCCGCAGCGGCACAATGACAGCGGCCATCGCATGCATATAAAAAAGGCAGAGACAACCACCTGCTTGGATGGAGAGAGAGAGAGAGGCAATCACATGGAAAAAAAAGAGGACACACACACACACACACACACACAATCAACTGCCCCATTCACTCATCATCATCATTCTCAACACCAACACACTCGTGTAAGCAATGATTTAGTGTCCATATTAAGGCGCACAAAAGCAGGAATCAACACACACGCCATTTACACTTCCTCTCAGTAGTCACACATGCAAAACTTGTTTTCCTGCATAAGGATACACACACTGACACCTTCAATACACACACACACACACACACACACACAGGGAGGGAGTGTGGCTAGCACCCTGAGGTGAGACAGCCCATCTGCATGTAATCCCATCTGTGTGACGGCGCTTTGTCCCGCTGCCTGGTTAACACTCGGAGATTGGGTCACTGCAAATCCACCTGATGCCTCTCCATCTCCCTCTCCCCGTATTCAACCCCTACTTTTCATTGCCCGCTTATCTCATTGTCCCTCCTGTTGCTCTTCCTTTTTCTGTCTCGCTCCTCCCTCTCTCTGGTTGTTATTTTTTTCTTTTTTGTTTTTTTTCTGCACGGCGGTCAGAGAGCCTCAGCAGGGGAAAATAACCAGCAGTCGTGATTACCCCCGCCAGAAGGGAGATAGAGGAGGGAAGGATGGGGAAGGAGAGGAGCGGGGGGGACGGATGCAGGAGACGGGGAGTGAGAGGTCGCTGATTGCATCTCTTCAGCTGTCTGAGCTGTCAATCACGTCGCCGGTGTGGCGAGTCATCAGTCATCTGACGTGAGCCAGTTGTAAAAGCTGCCTGGTGGTGTGTATGTGTGTGTGTGCGTGTGTGTGTGTGTGTGTGTGTGTGTGTGTGTGCGCATATTTGTGAATGACTTTCCTGACAGCTGCCTTTTTCCGACTCCCCCTGAGGAAGACATCCCTCACCTGCGGGGGAAAGAGGAAGAGACGGAAAGCAGAAGGGGCGGCGGACGAAAGGGGCATGGCGCTCACCTTCGGCTGATGACGAAAGCGCTGATGAGGATAATCAGGAGGACCACGCTGCCCACCACCGACACCAGCAACACGGTGGAGTTGGCCCCGTCGCCTATGATGGGAGCAGGGACTGCGGCGAAAGGGAGTTATAAAGGGAGCAGAAGGAGGGAAGGAAAAAGAAGCAGAAAGTGAGGAATGTTGGAGGGAGACAAAGAGAAAAGTCAACATCATTACGCTTGACCGAGCCGCCATGCATCAAAGGGCTGGTGAGCATTGTGTGTTTGTCAAAGTAACTGATCTCCCTCCTTCTTCCTCCCCATATGCTCCCCCTATCCAGGCACGGGGGTTTGCTCCCTCTGCCTCCATTTTACAGTCCTGCCCATAAAATCTGCCGCTCGGCATGCTTCATTGGGAGACAATGATGACCCATTAGGATGTGTGCTTGACCATGTCATTATCATGTGCTGCTGTGCATCTGCATTACAAAGAGGACACCTGGGTCTTTAGTGCACCTCTGTCGCTTAATTTAATGTACATGCAATGAATTTCACAGGGTGAATGTTAGGAAATAATAGGCAGTTAAGATTTTGGTTGGACTGATTACACCTAGTTAGTGAAATAAAGAGCTCCCGTTGGTATGACAGCAGTAATATGAAGAGGATTTTTTTTTTTGTTATAGAGTAAAAAGCAAGGGTGACCATTTTCAGTGCTCAGATACTGAATCTGATTATAAGAATTATGTAAATTATGTCAAAAATTATGTCAAAAATGTAATTAAATATAAACTTAGATAAACACAATACACATGCTATATTATGCATTCAGTACATATTTAATAAATATGATGCAAACCGTAGAAATAACAAAAGTAAAATCAATTAATCCAATGTCAGAAATGCTTGGAAAAAAATGAAAAGAAAAAAAAATCTGTGTAAACATCTCATCTTGACTCCTAGTACCATGGAGGGATAATTTAGACTTGTTTTTTTGGGCACAACAAAAAAGGGGATTGGCTGTTTGATTCCTTTATCATTTCATAAATTTGCAGTTTTGGGTCTTTTCATTCCCAGTGTTTTTGTGTTTCTTCCACAGGACATTTTGTACCTGCCATGTGTTTTTTAGTGCTTTGATAACTGATGCCTTATAGTCATTTTCTATTATCTGCACATAGTCTTCTGTTTAGAAACGTGTTTATGTGATGCCAGAAAACACAGCATCCAGCAGCAGAAAGTCTCTTTTTGACTATAAGGTTCCAGAGCTACAGTAAAATGAGGTAATATAAAATTGTTGGAAAATAACAATAAGTTTTATTACCTGAGGTATTTGAGTATGTTTATGATACTAATTCTACATAATTAATCACAAAAAAGGCAACAGGTGGGTATGAAACAGGGCGCAAACTGGCGAAGTACGGAATCCCACGAGTCCAAGAAACTCCTCTGTTTACAAAAGTATGCCAGAGTAAAGTTAATCTTTGTAAATGTTGAACTTTGGGTAAATAAATTATACAACAGGACAGTAAATCCAAGCTCAACAGAAAATCTATGACAGAATGATGAATAAAGAGGTGTTGAATGTGTTTTAAATATTGGTAATTCATTGCTAATGAACTTAAGCAATGTTACAGTTGGAGCATCAATGAGACAGCTGTCAGCATTTCTTATTCACAAAGAATGGCCCTAACTTTTTACCTTGTATATCAAAACAGTTTTTTGTTACCTCCCAATAATGCATTTATTTTATTTTTTCTGAATTATTTTCTCCATCAAGTGAAAAGCTATGGAAACTGGAGTCTCTCCAAAATTCCAAGTAACATTTTGAGGCAGTTTTTTGGCTGTACAGTCTGACACTCTAATGGGAGACACAGCAGCCAGGTCAGTGCAGTTTGAGAGGCTGATGCCAAGTCCTGAATCGTAATTGTTGGTACGTTTACTAAGTGCTCCTAGCTTAAAACCCATCCAGTCTGAACCTTAGCTGGCTCAGCTACTGAGGTCTAAGTTACCAGTCAGGTTCTGGAGAAAAATATAATTGATATTCTTGAATAAATTATAGATTGTGGTGATTTGCTCTGAACCTAAGGGAGAAGAACTCATAAAAGATGCTATCATAAAATGATGTGGCTGATCTGACCGGCATGGTTACCTGCCTGTTTTGCTCTATGACAGTGACGTCATCTAGACTCACCAGAGTTAGTCATGAACTCAAAGGGCCCGCTGAATTCCCCGTAACCGGCTGCAGTGCGAGCGCGCACATGGAACACGTAGGAGGTGAGGGGGGTGAGGCCCTTGATGTCCGTGCTTCTGGATGACGTCTTGATGATGCGATAGCTCCTTTCGTTCTGGTCCTGGAGATGACAAAGAGACACTCACAGTCACTCAAACGCCGCTTTCACGAAGCTGTCGTCAGAGTGAACTATCATAGCACCACTCACCTTCTCGTAATATTTGACCTCATACTCCAGGATGACCCCGTTGGACCTTTCTGGTGGCTGCCAGGCCAATGAGATGGTGTGTCTGGTGATATCCTTTGCCTGGATGGAAGTTACTGGAGAAGGAGCTGATTAAAGACAGAGAAAAAAAGACGTACAGTTTAGCTTGCTTGTTCAGCCTTCTTGACTGTGGTAGACAAGTGTCATATCACAGGGAGTGTGTAGAAAAGCTCAGAAATTCTCCGAGTGGTGGAACGCTAACAGCTAGCCAAATTTTAGCTAGCTAATTTAAGCCAATTATAACAACTCTTCCAAAAATTTACACAACCAGTCAAACGTTTGTATTCAGCTTTGTCATTCAATGGCTTTTCTTTATTTTTCAGATACATAGTGAAGACATCAAAACTATGACGCGAAAGTATATAGAATTGTGTATCAAACACAAAATTGTGAAATAACTCAGAACATCTTGTATATTTTAGCTTTTTCTAAATGCTTAACCTGTAACTGTTCTGGTTGTTCAGTTTGTTTTCCGACAGAGAAAACCCAAGTACCACGCGAGAGCATTCAGTCTGTTTATTGGTCTGACGTATCCGGGGCTGAAGTACCAAATGTAAATACAAAAGACAGATGCTTTGTTCCAAGCATGCTGGGAACAAAGCATCTGTCTTTTGATGCTTTGTTGGAACATTCTATCAACAACATCGTTACACAAATGAAAATCCATTTGCTCCCCTGTTGGTGGATTTAGAGCAGATTGATGAGGCGCAGATGATCAGGTCTACCGATATAGCCGTTAGCGTCCATCAGATTAGCTTTAGCGTTTTAGCGCAGATGTCGTTCAGCTGACATAACAGCAACAACTTTAACAACAGTTTCTTGGGAATTCTGTAGACTTTTAACATCCACTGACAGGTTGGTGTTTTCTATGGATGTGAACAATTTCACTGTGAGTTGTTTTCAATTGTTAACGCTAAAACAGCTGTTAGTCTTCAGGATTTTTGTGAATTTCTTAATTCTTCATCAAAGTCACTGCATTATCTTTCTACTAAGGCTTAGGGATTTATTACTGGAAAATATATTCACTGAAGCTTCCTTAAAAAATCTGAACCTTTCCTTTAGGTCTGTTTTTCTTTGCACTCCTTAATTTCACTGCCATTTTTTTTTTTCCCTGCTGAAAAAGCCAAAGTTCGGCGCCAGACAATGATGCAATCGCTCGCATTTGTCTTTGAACCTGGCTTGCATTCAAAATTGGATGTGCAACACATGACTAGCGAGAGGTAGAGTGTATTTCCGATCTAATGGTGGGATTCAATATAACTGATCACACAGTCCCCTCAGCCACTTTCCCTAACTTCATATGTTGCGTATTGCCAGGTCACCCTGAGAAAACCTGCGTAGCTACGAAGAGATTGAGTGAAGTTAAATGATCTCAACACCTTTATGTTTTTTTCTGTGCTTTAAACAGAGAAAATCAATTGGTTTTCATTAAAGCTCCAGTGTGTGATCTTATCTTAAGCTCTTTCAGCTGCAGCTGATAATGAGGCCATATTTCAAACAGCAGCGCTGTCCGCGTATAGATACCTCTAACACGTGAAGGTTAAAACACAGATTACGGCCTACACTTGTTCCCTCCCCTCGGCACATCACTGCCGCACAAATCACACCTTTATCTTTAGGGAGAGTGACAGGGCCAGAATTGGGTTATGCACGCTCTTGTTGTTGCAAAGAGGAATTTATGGCCACGGGAGAGATTGCGTTGGAAACAAGAGCAACTCTTAAATAAGGGCTGAGCTAAAATCAGACACAAAGGAATGACAGATGGGGTTGTAGTGGGGGAAAAGAAGAAAACATCTCCGGCACTTTGGGGGGGGAAACACATCCCACTGACTTGGTTTCCACAGGAGCTCAAACAAACACATCTCCAGAAACTCCCAGGTAACCTCCTCTCTGACATCTGCTCTTCAGGGTCCAAACGGAGGAAATCTTTGACCTCTTCCCCCTCTGCGATCACTGTAGCCTTACTCATTCCGGACCATCTGCCTTTTAAAAAATTACAGTGGGATGATTAATGAGGGGACCCCGATCCACCGATTATGATTGGATTATCTATGACACCATATACATTCTCATCACTTTGACTGGGGACTCCAGGGAGGATAACCTTCGAGCTAAGCCTAACAAACCCCCTGCTTTTAGTCAGGGATTGAGTTCAAACGGGCCTGGAATTCAAGCACCAGCCATGGATTGGGTTTCATTGAGCTGAACAAGCAGCAGCAGGAGGGAGGGAAGGTTGTGGGCAGACGGTTTGGGACTGGTGGGGGGTCATGATGGAGATGGAGAGGGATGGAATTGCACACATCACTTGGTAAAAGGATTAACCCAAGGTTGTGTCATCCTGCTGCCCTAATGTGTTGCATCTCCGTTAAACAATTAGACGGCGGCCATTTGTATCCCTCCCAATCAATCTTACCCGGCAGCGAGAGGCAATTTAAAGGCCCTCATGGGGCTGACCGAGGACGCACTGACTCAGAAAGGAAACACCTGAGAGGTCGGGGGGGGCTAAATTCCCCAGAGCCCATCCGGGCATCCATCTTTCCTCCAAAGATGACAGATATGGCGACGTAATCATGTTCTGCTGCTCTTGTTGCACTTTTTTTATTTTTCCCCTGACTAATGTGAGGATAAAGATGAGTAATTCTCTGAGTGGTTTCCCTTTCGGGCTCCTCGTCTGACTCTGCAGCTCAGATGGAAACGAAAGGATCTATCAAGGTTAGGTTTTACAGCATGTTTACATGAATTAGACAGATAGATGCCAGAAGAGTAACGTGATCCAGAGTCAGATTTAAAAAAAAAAAAGTATTGTGAACCCACGTGCACAGAACCTTTACACAGACCCAGCTATGGTCAGAATGGGCATAAATGTCACGCTAATTTGGAACGTTCTTTTCTAGGAAGGATCAAATATAACATGTATATCTTTAGAAAGGTTTTTTAAAAGAACTAGGCAAAAAAGTAATTTATTATGGATTTTATTTTATTTAAGAAGGATCAAACAGGCTACCAGAACTTTTACCACAAACTTTTTAAAGCCATCACACTGCTTTATTCTCAGTAAAGAATTGACCTCTCTACTGAGCGCAGTTTGTGGGATTCACTGAAACTAGACGTTCTTCTGGGACAAAGGCATAATTTTAAACACTTATTCCACAAATATTCATCAGAGTTAGGGTCAGGGCTATGAGAAGAATTGGGAACCCTAACCCTAAGTCTTCTAAACACTTTTTGAGTTCTCTGCCCGCCTGAAACACCAATTTGTGCTCAAGTTTTAACCAAGCTGTCACTGTTAGGTGAAGCCGGCCGTGAACTGGAAACTAAGAACATAACGATGGCTGTAAAACGTGAAGGTGTTTTAGCAAGAGCATCAACTGACAAGGTGCAGACCAGGCAAAAATCAGCCCCTTTAAGCTCTACGGACATTTGCAGCTGTTCATATTGACAAGGCAAATGCCTTCCAAAGAAGGGTTTTATGGACAGAGGAGACGAAGTTTGAACTTTCTGCTCACAAGGACAAATAAGTGTTTTGGAAGGAGTCGAGGTGAGGTTTCCAAATCTAGGGACGCTACCAGCTGCAAAGTATGATGATGGCAGCATCTTGCTGTGGGGCTTTTTCTGCCAGTGATACTGGCAATGACAATCTGCATTTTTCAACTTTGCATCTATTCAACGGCTAGAATATTGAAACCTTGGATTGCAGAAAGTTTCCAGTAAAACCAAATTTTTGTTTTTTAGTTATTGAGGGTTTTGTCATTTCAACATATAAAAGAAAACATAATCTTTAAAAGGCCCGACTCAATGTGATATTCTGCAGATAATTAGTGTTTGTTAGGAATGCAAATTTAAACAGATATATTACCTGAGACTATTTGGAAAGGACAATATAAGCCTTTAAAGCACCCAGTAGGCGAATTTACATACATGTGGGGCAAGGCTGGCAATTTGTTACAGCGTCCTGGAAGCGTGGGCAAACCGAGGCAGTTTGATAATAAGTGTTAGACGCAATGAATATTCACATCTCATTTCAGAATGGAACGCTAGCACTAAACACAAACACACACACACACACACACACACACACACACACACACACACACCTGCAACAAAGAAAAGGACCTCATTACTCATACAGAATCAATCAGACCACCCATGCACATATACCGTAATAATAACTAAAAACCTGATAAGAGGTGCAGTGAGTCAGGGTCTGGCTTGTGAGAACACTTCCCCCGAAGGAATCAGAAGGAAAAGGAATCGTTTTTTTATGCTTTTGAGGTTGTGTCTTGGCTTGTTACATGAATGAGTTTGTCCTTGCAGTCGTGTTTGATGCAATGTGTTTGCGCTGCTTGGAGCATCCGCAGCGGGCCCGAACACTTTCAGCAGCAGCAGTGCAACACACGCGGCCAGGGGCTGCACATGTGGCCGCCAGATTGGAGCCCTGTCGCCAGATTCGAGTCACTCAATTTCACTGCCGACAAGGAGAAATAGTCGACCAGGGAGCCGTTTTTTAGCAAGCAGAGAAGCCCGCTCCTGCTTCCAGGCTCCCCCCCCCCCACACCTCCCCTCTGCTCCAATCCTGCATGAATAGAGTATGCTTCTGCCTCCCAAAACACATTTCCACATGTACGGCTGTCCGGTGTGCCGGGGAGATGGAAATTTTCATCTCCGTGTTGGCCAAAAAGACTTGCCCACACAAACACACACACACACACACACACACACACACACACACACGCACACACACACACTGATTCCTTTTTAGACACCTCTGCCTGCCAAGTATTTTGTATCAAGACATAAACATGTCTCTCTCTGAGTCTTTCTGTTCCTTGTTTTCCCACACATAAAATGCTTCATCCCATAAAGAGTGAGAAAACATACATTTACAGCCAGGGGTCAGTTCAAAGCACAGACCCCCCCACCCCCCACCCCTTCCCCTGCCGTTCACCACGCAGTCCAAGTGAAAGGGTTACATCTCGGTTGATTTACAGCGGCGCCATTGTTCATGGCGACACACGGAGTCTGACCTCCTCCGACACAAATCCAAGCTCGGTCACAGATCTACGACTCGATTAGTCTGACTCGATCAGCTGCACCTTCTTCCAGTCCGCTCTTTTTACATTCTCGCCGGAGATCCCTTTCAATCCAAGCTTTTTTTTTTTTTCTTTTCCAGCTGAAACCCAAACTTTTACACGAAGGCGGAGGCGTGGGGGTCTTTTCTACAACACTTATGAATCCTAATAAATCTATCACAATAACTGTGATCCTCCGTGTCTGGATGATGGAAAGAGAGGGACATTGGATGACTGGCTGGATTAGAGCGGCTGAAACCAGAGCTACCAAAGCCCCTGCTGAGCATTAGCATCAAGAAATCCAATCAGTCTGGAGCCCTTCACTTTTACATACACACATTACAAGACGCACGCACACGCGGGCAGAGACGTTGTTTAAGAGAGGAAATGTAGATCATCGTCATCTTTAAGCATAGAGACGAGGCTGACGCGGGGTTGCATGAGGCCCCCCCAGGGCAGAATTTATTTTGGGGGCCCACCTGCAGCTCAGCTCGTCGCAATTATTGCAGACTCGTCGAGGAGTAAAGACACAGTTTAATCTCTGTCTTTATTGAGCTGCTGATAGCTACGGTGTATGTGAAAATGAACAAATCGATTAAAACAGAAAAGCATTGCTTTGGCTGTCATTGATAGAGTATTGGTTACAGAAGATGTTTTTAATTCATGTAATCTATGTGTAAAACTTAGAAGTTAAAGTTTTACTATAGCTAATGGTTGACTAATTCTATGGTAATGCTCTTTCTGGAGTGTTTTCACAAATAAAAAAACATTTCATGAATCTGAAACTGTGTTGTTAAGAATTTCTTTACTATCAAGTCTAGAGACGGCGAAATGTGGTCCAAGCAGTGAGATAATACTTTAGCTTAGCAGCGACAGGAAGCCCCGCTTGCAGCTAATAGTCAGCTAGTAGTGGTATTCTTACAGTTCTTACAAAATATGTGTATCTTTTGTCTGTCAGTGCTTTGCAATTAAGCGTTACATCATCATCCTTCAAAAGAAGAGTCTCTAACATAGATCCAGTCTTTGTTTTAAGTACCCTTCAGATTTACCACTACTGCATTTGTAAACCCATTCTGGGTAAATTCCAGCGGCCCCCAGGTCAGTCGGGGGGGGGCCCGGTGCAGTCGCAGGCTTCCACTTTAACTCGGGCTGGCCGTGAATGCCGATGGTCCGTGCAGGTTCACCTTTCATCAAATGCGCACGCAAAAAAAAAAAAAAGACTGATAGAGCTTCCAGCTGCAGCTCCGAATACTTGTGAAATATGCACAAGTGAGGAGCCAAAGGCAACATCATCCATATCTTACAGCTTCGAGTCGGGAGTTTAGCCTCCAGCAACCTCAGGGGGACACTGCTCAGTGTGTGTGTGTGTTTGTGTGTGTTAGTGCGCCTCTGTATGAATCCACGTCTGAAATAGCTCATTTGGGAGCTTCTTCTTGCAACTGTGCATCTGTGTGACCACGCTGACATGCTAGTGCGCACTCCTCGGCCCTGGACTCCGGGGCACGCTCCATTACAGCTCCCACACATGGCTGTCTGGCAGGACTCGCCACTCTTTCCACGAGATGCACATCCATTCATCTCTATTCTCTAGGCCCCATCAGATAAATCAAGCCACTTTGTCCTTAAATTGCCGACCCTAGCTCTATTCGAGACATTCACTTTTTTTCCCATGGAGGGAAATTAGTAATAAAAAAAGACACAAAAAAAGGCCCTGAGCTTGCCACCCAAGAGCAGAGCAGTAAAGCACGCCGTGGTAACGGTCTGCAATAACCCGAGGAGAAGGGGGAGAGACGAAGGGAAAAGATCAAGGGTTGTAAAAACCCATTTGCACAACAACAGGTTACAAAATAACTAAATGACAAAACAACAGGAGGCTCTGAATACATCCTCAGGATGAAGGACTCCTCTTTAACTCTGTATTCATAGCTTTATTCGACGGGAATAATTAGACACACTTACACAAATACACCAACATCTGTAATGAATCCTCCGCAGATCAATACAAGTCATCTTATTCATTATCGCCCCAGCTAAATATAGCCCGACGCCCCTATCTTCAGCCTAGCCTTCTCAAGCCTAATTATGCAAAACTCCAGTGAAATACTGCAGAAAATGATTTCCAACTGCCGAGTCCATCAGCCTCCGCAGTAATCACCCGGGCGCCGCCAAAAACTGCTCGCTACTTTAGTAAACACATTTTCACATGCAGATTGTCACCATGAAAGCAAAATAAGAATAAGTGAGACTCTGACAGCTACTCAATTTCCGTTCACAATCGTGCGTTGAAAAGCTAAAAAAAAAAAAAAAAGAGCTCCGTGGTTTTTGAGATCTGCATGATTCCTCCTAAAATTACCCAAACCTGGTCAAGTGAGAGAAAATCAGGGTGGTAACAAAACTGTATTTTTTTTCTTTCTTTTTTTTGTTGTTGACAGGAACAACCCTGACTTGACGAAAGAGACAGCAGCAATAGATGGGTCATAACCAGGAACATATAAATTAAGCTTTAATATAGCAACAATAAAGCCTAATATTTCACACAGAGGAACAAATAAAAAAATAAAAAAATATTTCAGTGACGGACATTAAGAAAAGAGGAAGAAAACTGTTTTCTACTTCCTATTTTAGATTCATGTTTTACCCTAACCCTAGCCAAATTACATACAGGGGTTCTGTTTGGCAGTCATTTAATGGAAATGAGGCATTCAGTCTATATATCTTGTTAAAAGGTTTAAGATATGTGTATAAATACAGCTCCCTCCAACATTTATTGATAACCAGGGTGTAACTGGGTGAAGTGATGCAATAAGGTACATTTTTATTGCAGTAGCACAACCTTACACTCAGTTTATTTAAGTAACTAGGATACTATGTCCTGATATCATTTTAGTAGAGCCAAACAGTAGGCAACTAACTTCATGTTGCTACAGTTCTTGACTATTAAGCCTTGTTTCTGTTACTTAACCCTACCTAAACTAACAAGCTGAGATAGGAGAGCATAAATCTAAGAGTCAACCAAAAGCCTAATTGCAACTCTGGAGGAGCTGCTTGGATCCACAGCTCAAGTGGGGGAATCGCTCGACAGGGAAGTTAATCTTTGTTCAATCCACCAATCTGGCCTGTAGGGAAGAGGGTGAAGAACAAACCCACTGTTGAAAAAAGGCCATAAGAAGCCCTGTTTGCAGTTTGTCCTAAGTCTAAGTGAAGACGCAGCAAACCGCTGAACAAAAGCTCAGGTCAAGTAAGACAAAGAAACGTTTTTTGACTGTATGGTGGAAAACTGCCATTGTGTCTGAAGAAGACCATAACAATGGTGAGACATGGTGGGTGCAGGGAGGGTTTATGTCAGCATTCCTCCAGAAGGAAAACCCTAAACACACAGCTAGAGCATTAATCAAAGCATGTTCATCTGGTAGAATGGCCCAATGGAAGTATAGACCCACATCCAACTGAGAATTTCTGACAAGACTTGAAAATGGCTATTCAGACATCTCCATCCAATCTGGCTTGAGCCATTTTATTACAAAGAAAGGGCAACAATGTCGGTCTCTACATGTCTCTATCCGTGCAAAGCTGGCAGAAGCAAACACCAAAAGACTTTCTGCTGTAATTGCAGGAGAAAACTGATTCCACAAAGTAATGACTCAGGGTGCCTAAACATAAACGCACACCACACTTTTTAAGATTTTCTGTGTGATAAATGTTGAGAAACCATGTATCAGTGCATTATCACCTTATACTGATGTGCTACTCTGTGTTGCTCTGTCACATAAACTCCAGACACAGAACACAGTGACGTTAGTAGTTGTAACATGGGAAAATATGAAAAAATGTAAGGGGTATGAACACTTTTGAAAATGCTTTTTTCATTGCCTTTTTTCTAACATATCTGCCTTAAATGTGTTAAAAACACATTTGTTTAAAATTGCCTTTGACTGTTCTAGTTAAATTGTTTTACTGTTTTTAAAGTTGTTTTTTGTTTCTACATTCTATCCCTACTTGCTTTTATTCCTATATTTTAATCATGTAAAGCACTTTGCATTGTCCTTGTACTGAATTGTGCTATATAAACAAATTTGCCTTGCCTTGCCTTGCCTTATATATATATATATATATATATATATATATATATATATATATGTGTGTGTGTGTGTGTGTGCAAAATTGTGCGTAATTAATGTGTAATTATGCAACTACAAAAACAAAACTGCTGAAAAAAAGAGTTCCTTAAAAAGGTACCAGACACACTATGTACAGTCATTTTCAATAAATTATGATATTGTCCTTATTTCACTTAACAGCAATAATTTATTGATTACATATAATGAAAGAACTACATTTAGCATTAGAATATTACACCAAACCAATAAAAAAAACATTTTAAGCATAATTTTTGCTTGAAAGTTGTTATTTTCAAAAAATACTTTTAATCTGCCTCATTGGAATGCATATCCTAATTTATTGAACATGACTGTGTTATATCTGCTAACAATCACGCATTCGCTGCTCCTCTTACCAGCCTGGTTGGTGGTGACAGTCACGGAGACGGCCTGCTCCGGCCCCGGGCTCTGAGGCGAGACGCCGTTCACCGCCCACACCTCGAAGGTGTAGTTGGTGTGCGCCTGCAGCTCGTTGATGGACACCCTGGTCCCCTTCAGGCTCAGCTGCTGGGGGCTAAAGTGAACGCCGTTGCCGCAGGGCTGGCAGCGCCGGCCGTCAGGCCCGCAGCGCTTGCACACGACGTTGTACGTCAGGTCCTGGCGGCCCCCGGAGTTCCGAGGGGGGCTCCACTCCAGGTTGACGGAGGTTTCGTTCACATTGGAGATGAGGTGGACAGGTGCGGTCGGAGGGCCTGGGGAGAGGAGGAAACAAATGAGGTGATTGGCTGCAGTGGGGAGAGAATTAAAAAGCCCAACACTCATGACTCAACAACGGATGGGGCAAAACAATAAAAGGTGAAACCAGTACGATTATATACTTTGGTGAAGACTTCAAAGATCTCACTACCTTCTGGGTTTGTGAGTCAATTCTATCCGCACATATACATATGGCTAAGATTTAAATGCATAATTGACTGGGTTGTCCCTTTAATGGGAGCTCAGGCTTCTTGAATTCCCTTTTAATGTCCTGTCCATTACAGCTGGGGAAGATCCAATTTCCCCTCAGTTAATTCAGAATGTTCACTGAAATCCAATAGGCCAGCAGAGCCCTTTTCAGATCCAGACGAAAAGGTGGCGACTGCCCGGTCTTTTTTTTTTTTTTTTGCTCCCGCTCCACGACTTTAGACAAAGTCTGGACAGTTTGTTAAGTTGATGCTGTTTGAGCTTCACAAATAGAGCTGCAGCGCAGGTAAGTGACACAAACCCTCCAGCTCATTACTTCCTCTTTACATGCCAGCTTTGTTGTGAATAATGTGTTTGTGAGTTCTTGTTTTTTCTGTTTGTTTGTTGTGTTGTTGTTTTTTTTTCCTTAGCGCTATCAAACAGCGGTAATTGACTTAACTCTGCCTTGCTCCGTCTCCCTCTGCCTCTGTTTTCCCTGGCTGACTCGCGCTCCCTTTAACTAATGAAGCGCACGCGAGCGGGCCCGGGGATCGATGCGAGGTGAAATATGAAAGCCAGTCAGTTCGCTGATGAATCGTTTCACAACGGAAATTAATTATCAGTGTTATTTTTGGAGGAGCAGCGTGGCAAAGAGTGATTTCACAGAGACACAGAGAGCAGAGGAGAGGACAGCTCGCAGCTCCTCTGCAGGAGGAAAAGAATCCACAACCACATTCAGTCACTGAAAAGAAGCGCGTTTTTTCTTTTTGTTTTTGTTTAGTTTTTTTTAATAAAATTAAACGATTCTAGAGCAGCTTAGGTAGAAACCTGGAATAGGAATTAAGCAGTAAGTGTATTCAACCCTTGTGTAAATACAGTCCATTTGACCTGATGCAGAGTGCAAACTATAAAGAGATTAAGCAGGTTAGGGTGTTAGAAGTGTCAGTGGAGGAGGTGGGTTCCTGCTCCCATTTGATACCATTTGGCACCACAAGCCGTCTGCCTGTTTGCTACTTAGAGGTGGCTCAGGACCTCCTGGGAAGACCACGTGCATTCAGAGGGAACCAGAGCTGGCATGAGTTTACATGGCCGACTACGTCCTGTAGTGGCTCTGCAGGTAAGCATTAGCTTCTTAAGTTGGATAACGGCAAGACATGGATATTCAATAATTGCGTCGCAGTACCCCGAGATGGCTGTAAATACAGAGAATCAGTTTTAAACGTCAGTTCTAAATGCAGCCACTTTGTCTAAATCCTCAGAGGTTTACTGGAGAATTTAAGAGAACAAAAAGCATCATGAAGACCAAGGAACACAGCGAGCAGGTCAGGAAGAGAGTTATTTAGGGTAGAGTTAGATTATAAAATTAAGATCCCAAAGCTTTGAACCTCTCGCTGAGCCATTTGCAAGCCATTGTCAGCATGAAGCGGACACAGCAAACACAGGAAGAGGGTGCTCAGCTCAGATGAAACAGTAACCCCCCAGCATCCCAATGTGGGGGCAAAATATCTTGCTGAGTGGTTGCTTTTCTTCAGCAGGGACAGGTGAGCCGGGCAGGATGGGTAGGAAGATGGATGGAGTTAAGTACAGGTCTGTGCTGGATAGAAACCGCTAAGAGGCCGCAAAGGACCATGAAGGAGGTCTGGCTTTCATCAGGACGATGACCATTCACATGCAGCACCGCTACAAAGCAAGGGTCTGAATCAAAGTATACTGATGTGTTAGAATGGCCTACTCAAAGTCCAGATATAAATCCAATTGTCAATCTGTGGCTAGACTTAAAAAAATTGCTTTTCATAGATGCACTGCATCCTGACTGAACTAGAGCTATCTCCCTAAGAAGGATGGATGAAAAGTTCAGTTTATCGCCGTATATGAGCAGGCGAGGACATCATCTCAAACATCACATTACCTCGTGTTGGGCTATGGCATAAAATCATATCAGATGTTTTGACACAAATTCAACGTGTCAAGACTGGAAGAGGAAGGTAACTTGGTCAAAGGAGAATAAGCCCTCATCAACGACGACATCAAGGGTTTATTTTGTGATCGGTGACTGTGGGAAGCCTTCATCCATGGCTCAACATCAGGTAAACTTAGCAATAATGAGGGCAGATTTGCTAGATCTGCACATACCGATTTGAATTGCCCAAGTTGTGAACATTTAGTAAATGTGTTTCTGGGAAACGTGCCATACGGTGCGAAAAGGTGAGAATAATATGAGAATTGATATGAAAAGCCACAGAAAGAGAAGACAGAAGAGAGGAGAAGGAACCTTAACAACGTGGAAGGAGCAGGTCTGAGTGGATGGAAGGATTACGGCAAGGAGGGACAGGAAATAGACCAAGAAGAGCGGCCTGTCTGGCTACACAAGCTTTCAGATGGAAAGATGTGGACTGTTAATATTAGCAACATTCAATTTCCCCTCTCACAACTGCAGCCTACAATGGACATCTATTAATAAATTCCCATTAAAAACTGTGACAGAGCGACCCCTTTTTTTTTTTTTCCTCTGCTGCTCCTCGCTATCTTCCTCTTTGTTGCTCTTTCACCTCATTTCCTCCATATGCCTCTCAGACAATGAGGACAAGTTAAATACGGGGGCTTCTGAAACAAAACCGTCCCCATGTCTTTGCCAGAACACTTGTTTAACTAACATTTACTCCTTCACGCCCTGTAGTATAGGTCAATGACCGAATAAATCAGGGGAACGATTATTTCACACTTGCAGAAACATGTCAGTAAAGAAGCTTGGATCTCATCATTTGTGATAGGAACAGGTTTATTCGCATCCCAGAGATTGTTTGTCGCTTAGACAAACGTCACAACACTGTTGCGTAACTTTATGACTGTATAAAGCGTTAAACACTGTGACACAATTCCTCACTTCATCTGGCGCGCACACACACACGTGCGCGGGCGCGTGCGCAGACAGCACCTTTGGCGGTACCTGTCGCTCTCTCTGAATGCGCCGGTGGGAGCGTGGGAGAGCCGTCGGCTGTGACTGACACCCGGTAATTAATCCTGGGAGAAAGAACGTCGGAGGGAGACGGAGACAGGAGAGGCCCTGTGCTTCCAAAACCGTCGCACAGCATCTAAAAATGCTTAGAAAAGTTAGATCTTGCAAATTTATTTTCCTCATAAGTTATGGGCTGGTTAACGTCTTTAATGGTCTCTTTTTTTTTTAACCTGTCTTTTTAGTGTGTGCTTCAGCAAATCCTCCACCTATCCTCTCCGCAGGCTCCCGTCCTCTCAGCTTCATCTCTTTTTTTTTCTCCTTCTTACAGCGCTCTTGTCTTTCTGTTTCTCTTTATCAGTAATTGTTGGCAGTGTTGAGGGTGGGTTAGAGAGCCGGCTAAATTGGCCGAAGCATCGACCCCGCTATTACCATCCGGCTGGGGTTCATTCAGTGCCCCCTCCTCGGGTCCTTCCAGCTTTTGTGTGCATTACCCCTCCCTCTTCTTCAGCGACGCAACTACTAGGAAAACTGAAGAGAAATCTGAGAAACGCATCAAGTTTTGAAAGAATTCCCAAACAGTGGAGAAAGCCTTCCTCTTAACCTGAACACGGTGGAGCAGCCAGCTCCTGGGGGTGTCCTCCTCCTGACATTTTTACTATTCTGCAGCACATGCTTGTTCACTCAGCTCCAATTAATCATGTGTATTACATATTTCCCCCCCTTATGTTAATAATTGATACTTTCTGAAAGGGATAAATTAACACGTGATTTTTTTTCCAAATGTGACCTTACAGAGTTAAAATGAAAGTTTAAAAGAACCAAAAATCTTGTTCCACCAAAATGTACAGGCCAAGAAAAGTATCAATAAATAAAGCAAATCTCTGTGGACCTGATCCACAGCTCAGGTTGGAGAATCTGTCGATATGAAAGCTATTTGTCATGCACTCTGCAGATCTGACCTTTTGGCAAGGGTGGCAAGAAAAGAAACCAACAAGTCTGATTTGCAGGTAGCCCACAAGCCTTGTAGGAGACACATGCAAGGAGGGGGAAGATGGTTAGATTTTTGGCCAACACTGTCAAACATGATGGTGGCAGCGTCATGATGTGGGGATGTTGGTTAAAGTCGAAGGAAAGACGGATGCAGCTGAATACAGATTGATCCTGGAAGAAAAGCAGCTAGAAGCTGCAGAAAACTTTAAAGGACAAAGACAGTAAACCCACAGCCAGACATGGTAGAGGCAAATCCCAAGACCTGGATCTGTAAAAAAAAAAAAGGTTATTCCACAAAGTGTTGACTTGAAGACTGAATGGAAATCCACACCACACAAGATTTTCAGTTGAGAAAAAATTTTGAAAACCATACGCTGTTTTGTGTGGGCCTACGGCATAAATTAGCAAAAAAGATAGAAGGCAGTTGCATCATGACACAATGCGGAACGGATTTAGGGTGTGAATTTTGAAAGATGCCACATAAAGGAAATGGAATTTTTTTTTTTTTTTTTACCAGAAATCTAGTTAACACAAAACAAGAAGCAGAAAATTTATATAAAACATAACATCATAATGAGCCAAAAGAGCTAAATAAAACAACACAAGACCGAGTGCGTTTCGCTCTCAGAGAAAAGGGCCGCTGTTCTCATTAGCCGTGCGCTTCCTTCACCGTGCCAGGCGTCAACCAGGTCAAGCTGAAGAGTGGGAGGAAAAAAAAAAAATTGGAAGGAGATTTACATCTAATCTGAAAACCAATTGTTGAGATCAAATATAGCAGTCATTACCGGCCTATCAAAAGAACAATCCCAGCAGACAAGAAAAGGTGCCACACAGGTGCTGAAAGCCACAGCGGTAACACAGAGGTAACACAAACCATCTCACAATAACGGAATTACACTACACCCAGCTCTAATAACCATCTTCCAGTGCTAATCCGAGAGCCAAGAATGGGGGAAAGCCTGTTCAGTTCACACACACACGCACACACACACAAGCATCCTTGTTTAAAATATAAAAAGAGAACCTTGAATTCCATAGACTTCCACTCATTTATGAGTCTTTCTCTGGCCTAACCCTAACCTAAACCTAATTGACACATTAGTCTAGCCCAGAAAAAATGGGGGACCAAAAAAAGATCCAAAGTCAGCACTTTACTAGTAAAATGAACAAAACATGTTCTCGCTAAGCTGCAAGTACAAGAACACACACACACACGCACACAAACATAGAGCGAGTGAGACGTGCTCCCCATTTACCAGAGATGCTCCTCATGTTCCAGGCTGACCTTCAGCAAGGCAAACTGGGAGATAATTTCAAGAGTTTTTTTTTTTTTTTTTAAATACCTCATCTGCTCGGTTCGTGACTTCGAGTAGATTTTGAGAGAAAGAGAAACCGAATGAAAACAAGATCCCGATGGATGCTGCGTGAGTGACAGTCTTAATTACAGAGATCCAACATGTGGGTTAGAAGTTAGGGGGGGGGGACGTGGAGGAAAGGAAAACAGCAGTCGACAGACAGGGTGAAGGTTCAGAGATCAAATGCTGGCTGGCCGACGGGGAGGGGCAAAGGTCTCTGTGGGAGCCGGGCTAATGTTCAGTTCCTATCCGCCGCGTTAGGAATGTCGCAGAGGTGATGAAGCTGGGTCTTATGAAATCAGCCAAGTAATGAGCTTCGACAGCTGTTGCTCGCAGCCGCCACTGCGAGATTCCACGCTGACTAACAAGACAATGAGGATGACCTCCCAGCTCGCCCGTTTGAAAGAGGCGAGTAATGCAGTGGAAGTACTGGCGCCCAACGGTGAGAGAATTTAGCATTTATGTATTTTCAAACGCCAAATTATTATTAAAACCAAGTGTGTTGAGTACATACCGCCCAGGATAAAGATGTGTGAAAAGCATTCAGATAACTTCCTGACCTAGGATAATCTCATAACTAAACAAAAGATATAAATCCAACATTTCATCCTTTTCAACAATCTCTACACATTAAATACAACTGTTTGCTTCTTTTTAAGTATATGAGCTTTTACAAAACTTCAAATTAGTAATTAATGATTTTCTCTTTCACGGCGATATGAATATAAGATGATACATAAGCCTGTTTCTTTAAGCTGCTGGTCACTTGGACCAGGACTAATATTTACTCACTAGCCCAAATGTGAAGAAGATCGTAACGGAGGTAAGAAATCACCCAAGACCCCGTCTACTGTACATGACAACTTTATATTTGAAAAAAATAATATCTGTCATACCATGACACACATATCCTTGTGGAGATTCCTGAAGTCCACTGGGACTTTAACTGGAACCGTGGGCTTTAGTCAGGTCAGAGTAAGACCAAGCAGCAAAAACTCCAGGTGGGCTTAGCACGAAACAAAAGACAAATATGTGGGAAAAAGCCCCCCGTGTCCACTGCTAAGTACAGTGGAGGATCTGTGATGCTGTGGGACTGATTCCCTTGCAATGGTACAAAACGAACATGGACATGTTAATCAGAAATCGTGTGCAATGACTGTCCTTTAGGCCACAGGGGTTTAACAAGGGGGATAAACGCGTGCCAATAATTGTAACATAAGGGATTTTGTCAATACAGTTATTTCCTAATATGAGATCCACTCAAATCAAAGTTGGATTGTTCTAAATGTTTTAGTGATCATTCTGCTGAAATTGTACATTTCACGTCTTTATCAGGGATAAGAATAAAATTGTCTGTCTGTACATCGAAGAGAGCCTAAACTGAATTCCGGGTTAACATCAAGCCACTAAAAGATGTTCAGCACAGACACATCAAATGAGACCAATGCAGGTTTTCCTGGGGGAATTTCTAAACAGCAACTCCTTATGTTGCTGTTGGAAACACTATCACCAGCTGTAGAGTGGCTTCTTTCAACAGGAAACAAGAAACAGTTTTAATAACAAATACCAAGAATAAATAATTCCAACTGGTTTTGTGCAAAAAAAACCAACAAAAAAAACAAAATCAGAGCATCAAGCCTTTTCTTTTCATTACCTTTTAAAGTTTTTTTAGGTGATGTTAAAAACATTCTTGTCCCATATCTGATTAATAACATGAAACATCAGTGATATTCTATGGCGCCTAAGATTTTATGACACGTTTCTATTTCAGTTTGCTAATGTCTGTGTATCAAAAATATACATAAAAAAATCTAAATGCAAAAGCAATGTACATTTAGCTCGTCCCTATGTGCCATACCAGGAAGTTGGAGGCCAACACACATTGCATGAGGTCAGAGGTTAATACGTAAGAGTGACTCACGCATTCAGATGAATCCAACAGAAGCTAACAGAGCAGTGAGTTCACTGTAAACTCAGCCCTGTAACACCGTTTATGAATATTACAATAATAAAATGTCTGTCAGGTTAAAGCGTACAGCTCAATGTTTTTTTCTTCTTAGAAAACTAGAGACGTGCTTGTGATGGAGATGTTTGTGTAATCTTAAAGCGACAATGTCCCATGCGACTGATTCACCAGCCGTTTGTTTTTATTTTTTGTTTACAACCTCCTGGAAACATTCAATTTCCAGTATTTTCACTGTCCACTGCTCTTTTTACAGTGAGCTGTAGCAGTTTATACCATTATTAGTTCTTCATGTCACCATGACTTATCATTATGTGCCACCTGCAGTCAGAGGACACTTATTAAAACCTGCAGCTGCCGATTTAATGTTTGTGCAGACTGATGGTGTGTGTGCACGCTGGGCTGTTTTTCAATGACCGGGTGAGGTTGATGATACAGATTACCAGTGCATGCTAGGAAGATGCTGTACGCTGCAATGTAGTAATGTAAAAGTACTGGAATCTGGGTGTACTTACGGGTGCAGGGCATGGATGCCGGGTCTGTTTCGGAGCGGAAGTATCCCTTGTCGCAGAAGCAAGAGGTGGAGCCCTCCCTTACAGAGTAACTGTGCAGTGGACACTTGGAGCAGGAGCCATCCGTGGCCAGAGCACGGTAGTAACCAATCTTGCAGGCTGGAAGATAACACGAGGGGGAAGTTTAGGTTATATATATCATGTAAACACAAGCTAAGACACAAAAAATATAATGCCTACAAGAACATCCAAAACTGCTGAGTCTAGTGATTTAGAAAGATAAAAAACGTTAGAAAATAAGAAAACCACAAAACAATAAACCTTTATTTAAAGCCAATCTTTCAGGTGTTTAACATTTCACTGTAAAAGGAGTGCCGAATACATAATTGTCTTCACTCTATGTAATTAGAGAAGTTGACAGAAGCTGTTTTCCAATGCAGGATAAGAAGAGAACATGCTTATCTTAACATTCTGTCAATTTAACAAAAAAAAATAATAATATGTTGGCAAGGCGCTTTCACTTTTTTGTCTAATGCCCTGTCTGTTTTCACCTTTCTCATAAACCTCTGGTCTAGCATCAACTGGAGTATTGGTTCCCATGTCATCTGACAAAAAAATAGAGTCTCAAATAACAATCTTTTGTCACTCTCGCACAACTTTAAACGAAGCTGTGGCAAGACTTGGCGCTGCAATGAAACACGAGTCCATGGCATCTCAGACAACTTAACAAGTAAATGCCACCACACTTGGCACAGCAGGAGCTCTGTCACTCTCACGAGGCTGTTTTTATTTAGCTGGGGTCCATAACCACACGCACATACACCTCCATCTAAAACGGTAACCTAAGTGACACTTCGCCTACTTTTGGCAACAGCGTTTGGCTTTCTTATTGAGCGACAGTTTGATTGGAGGTCCCGTCTTTCGAGGAGTTTCTCCTTTGTCTATCTGTTTCTGTAATGGCCGGGGGGAAACCTAGCAGGTTTATATTTCACCCCCTGAGCGCCGAAGCAGAAGAAGAGGACAAAAGACCAATTCTCGAAGAGGCGCGGTGCAGACAGCGGCAACACCGATTGGGCCAAATAAGCTGTCATTCAAGTAGGCTGCCATGTTCTTGGCAGTTAGAGAGTAATGGTAGGTAGCTGCAGTGTCGATCTGGGTCATGTTGAAGCTTGGTGACCAGTGTTTGTTAGTGGCTGTTCTATTGTAGTGAAAGAAGACCCTACGGATTCATGTCCAATAAAAGTTATTTACTTATACACTTCCAACAATCAGGCATAACAAAATAACTAAGTGATTTTGAGTGGGTCATCTTTTTTTGCTGCTAAAACAGCCCTGGCCCATTATGGAATGGGCTCCACTGGAACCTTTAACGTATGCTGCAAAATCTGGCACAATGTTTTCATCGGCAAATCCCATAAGTTCTGCAATTTGCATAGTGCCTTCATGGATTGGGCTTGTTTGCCAGCTCATTGCACAGATACTCAATTAGATAAAGATCTGGGAATTTAGTGGCCAATTAAACTCCTTAAAGTAATTGTTGCGTTTATAAAACTATGCCTGAACCATTTTGCTTGGTGGCAAAGCACATTACCCAGCTAAAAGAAGCCTCAGTCATTAGAGAACACTGTTTTCATGAAACGGTGACGGTGGTCTGCAACCATACAGCAATAGGTAACAATAGGTTAGGTGCTATGTGTCAAAGTTACATCCTAATGGACCAAAAGGTTTCTCAGCTGAATGCTGGTCAAGGCAGCAAATAGCTTACCTGACTCCGGCAGATAGATTTGCTCCGCATATCCATCTGGAAACCTTCCGTTGAAGTAATTTTGGGAAGGGGCGAAAATACTGGTTAGCTGATTGGCCTATGTTGGTGATAGACGGGCCAAATGAACCAATCAGATTCCTCGTCACTCGTAACAGAGCGACGACGAAAACACAACCACAAGCCAAGCTACTCTTGCTGCTGCAGGTAAAGGGTCGTTAGCTCAGCAAATAAATACTCTGTAATTCCAATAAAACTTGCTCGATAGCCACGCTAACGCTAGTTTCATCGGCTGAAGCCGCCATGTTGTTAAGACTGAACTGACGCGCTTCCCGTTGCGTCACACCTCAACCCGCCTCAAAGCCAACGCTGATTGGACGTTCGTTTGGTGAACGGCTCCAAATTTTCTTCAACGGAGAGTATCCAGACTGATCTGCGAGTGAAACCTCGAAAGCTCGCGAGATCAGGATGGTCTCACGAGGCTAGCAAATAGCCCCCACCTTCCTATCTTGTTCCCATGGTGCATCCTGCTGCCATGTGCACCCAGCCATCCAAGATTCAAATCTAGCCAACCTCTTTAATTGCTACATGGTGCAGCTCTGAAGCTTGCATGTTTGAGCTTTAAGCCATCATAACTGCCCCATGCACAACAAACTGATACACAATGTATTTTCAAACTTGTCAATCAGAAGCACCAGAAACCTCTTTACTAGTTTAAGCTCGTCTTTTGGACTGGCCCACAGAGATCAGCCTTCACTCCCCCTGTGCATCAATAAGCCTTGTCCACCCATGACCCTGTCCACCATTTTTTCCTTCTAACCACTGCAGATCAGGAAGTCCCCACAAGTAATACAGTTTTCTCATCCCCAGTAGTCTTGCCATCACAATGTGGCATTTTTCAAGCTCACAAAAATTTGTATATCTGTTTTAGGGGCAAAATGAGGTTGAAATGTTCTCTTGTTGCCTAATATATACCACCCAATAACAGGTGCCATAACAAAGCCGTAATCAGTCATCTCACCTTTCAGTGGTTACAATGTTATAGCCTGAATGGTGTTGGTTGGTGTGTGTCCCTTTAGTTGAAATGGCCAAACCCAAACTAGATCTCAAAGTACAGTTAATATGGTTTCCACACCACAGTCATAACTACATCCGAGGTTTCCACATCAAGTCAAGTGACTCCCCCCACATGTTAACCACAATAGAAATCAAATCAGCCAGCATAAACCACAACAATCAGAAAGTCCAAGAAAGCACTTATTCCACCAAGCAACCAACACGTTCACATTTACAAACAGCTGAGGAAAGCCTTCACAAACCCACCACAATACCAGAAAATCCCTCTATTGTAAACGTAATAAACTATTTGCTTCGCAGCCTCTGCTCTGGAGCAGCTGGATTAGCGTAGCAAGACGTTAACTGAGTGGGGCTAGCTCCTACCTGCTGAGTCGTTCTTTGTCCCGTTTCCACTCACTCAATCGGGACTAAATCCCTGCCGCTTCACTCGCTAACGCCAAGCTAAGGCCTCATTGACTGAAGCCTGCAGGGGTGAGTGGAGACTCCTCGTTTCTTTACGGTTTTACAAACAAAAAGATTGGAGATTAGTCGGAAGGTACTTTCAGTTATCTCTGTATCTTTGGGGGAAATCTCTCAAAACATCTGCAGACAAAAGAACAGCAGGATTTTTGGGTGTTGTTTTAAGCAGTTTTGACCACCTCAAGTGACAAAAATGCAAAAGGCGGTTTGTGCATGTGCGCTGACCAGAAAAGTGTCTGCAGTTTAGAGTGGGGTCAACCGGCTGCCTTTGATGCTAAATGCTGGAGGGAGAGTTAATTGAGTCCCAAACCTCGTGGTCTGTAGTGCCGTTCATCTTTAAAGCCTAAGACACAGCCCGAGATTGGGCTACCACCAACTGTGCACAGTTCATGAGATATTTGCTTGTCAAATATTAAGCCATCCCAGACTGTCTTCAGAGTCCCCGCCGGCTGTCCTTGAATTCTCGGTGCAAATCCAGACCCACAGAGATGTGCTGGCATCTTCATCTGCACTCTCGAACACCGGGGTTTTTAGAGCAAATGTTTGAAAATGTGAAGCCAACACATGAGGACTTGTTTATAGGAGCAATTGCCCTAAAGAAAGGAATGACAGAAGGAAAAAAAAAAAAGAGGTCGATATCCAAGTAAAGCTGGGGAATTTGCTCCCTATTAGGAGCATGAGAGTGTGTCTAAGGGTAGAAACCACAGCAGTGGGTGGTCCTAGAATCTCCCTTAAGACTCTCTGGATTTATCACTGTCAGGACCAGCCATGGCAAACCCCTCGATCTGCCCGAAAACACAGACACTTGAACACGTGTGTTCAGTTTGTATGGGATACGGGCTGAGATCCCACATCGTGTCCTTTTTGTAAAGCTCTCAAAAGTCGAACCCCATTTTTCCACACCGTCTTTTCGACACCGTTTCCCTTTTTTGCCCCTGTCACTCGCTAGTTCTTCTTTCATATTATTTTTTTTTTTCCTGACTCTCCCTCCGCCCTTCTATCTCTTTCTCCCGCTCTCCTTGGCATTCTCTCGGCAGGCCTCCTTTCAGACAGAAAGGGGTTTGTCAGGTGCCAAATCCTCGAGCTCAGAGATCAAAGGCAGACAAAGACACTGGTGACTTACTGTTCTATTCTGGAAAGGCGAAAAAAATGAAATCCCTCATAGACAGGGGCATCGCATTCTTCCCCTATTCTCTCCCTGCAGATCCTTCCCTCATTCTACTCTCTCCTCTGGATTTAACCCCCCCCCCCTTCTTTTTTTGTCAGTCTTTACCCTGTTCCCCTGCCCAGTCCCCATTCCTGTTGTCTCTGAGCTAAAGCCCATTGAGAGGAGAGGAGATGAAGAGGGCAGGGGGGGGAAGCTAATGAGTAGTTTTGCAAGTGTGGTGGGGATTCCTCTGGCTGAATTGGAAAATCTGCTCAAGACAAAGCGATCAACGCAGCTATCTACAAAAATAGGAGTGTTTAAAAAAAAGTTAATGATGCAATGAGAGCAACCCACATGCATGCCAGCTGAAGTTTTCTTCGGAGTGGCATCCACCCACACAACAGGCTTTGAACGGGCATACATGCTCCTGATACCGCCGCCAAATAAAACCACAACTACCCACACACCCACCCACTGCAGCCCACCTTGTGCGACCCACATACAAAGCCGGATAGGCAAGCTATGCCGCGGCCAACACAACAAAGTATCTGATACACCGGGGACTGAAACTGTGAGAGCACACCACAATAGCGCTCCAAACCTATGGGAATGTAACACCCAGCACACGGCGCACAATAGGTAGGCCTGCCCGGACAGAACAACAGCCGCTCTTTTAATCAGAAAAAAAAGAGATTTAAGTTCAATTGATGGCATGTTCCCTGCTTTCACGGTTTCACTTTATCTTCCTTAAGTGATGAAAAGTCAGGCTCTTTTTTTTTCCAGTCAAAACAGACAGTGAGCGCTCTTTAGAGGAGCAATCAGAGGCGTCCTCACAATGCAGCTCTTTGAAAAACCAAGCGATCAGCTTTCAGGCCTGGAGGCAGAGGAGAGCCTCTCCTTCTCATGCACCATGAAGGGCCAACCATCTCTATGCAGCACAGCCTCCTGCCATGTTTCTTTGTCTTCCTGTGGATTGATGATAGCTGTGGAACTCTTGCTACAAACTAACTCTATTTTTTTTTCAGTGTTCAGTCTTCTTGACCATGCAGCTTGTGACCATTTACAAGCCACTTCGTCTGACTGTGCAGAATATTAGACAAATAAAAAGCTTACGCATCAGTTCACCTGAGCGGCTGGGACGTAACCACAGGATAACTAGCAGCTGACCGCTAGCATCTGTCACAGGGACAGCAGGAGAGTGGAGCAGGTTAACTCATTAATTCCGTCACTCTGCGTTATTAATTACCTCCGGCCCCCGACAGCAACGCAGAGCCGCACGGCCGGCAAAACACATCAGCATGATGGATGAGGGACACACGGCCAGCGAAACTGATCACCGTGATTGATGACGTCCACTCGACACACGTCTTGACCTTGACCTGGATCGGGGGGAATAAGGTCACCCACTAGCTGTATCACCCTTTAACATGCAAATGGTAAAAGTCGGATGGTCACATCTGGGTTGACATCCTTACCAGTGGTAATGAAGGATTTAAACAAAAGCCAACAGGGCTAACAACATTAATAACACAAGAGCCAACATCGCTGACAATCAACCGCGGCTTCAGTAGTGGTGGCCGGTGCCGAGGGGAACGAGACTTGGCAGCGGTTTGTCTGTCAAACGTTGGATGATTTATAACTGTACATTAGCAGCACCAATCCATCAACTCAGTGATACCAGAAATGCTGCCCTCATTAAAAGATCTGTTTTCGGCAGACAAGAGCACCAGCCAAGGGCCTGGCTGATTAAAACACATTGTGACAATCAAAATTACCACAAAACTCAGCCCAGAAAGCAAAACAGGCCATACTTAGTAAGAAAAGTGTGCCGATTCCTTGGCTTTTTACCCCCATTCAAAAAATGTTGGTAAAAGAGCCAAGCTCCAAACTGGCGTTGGTTCTCAAAGTTTAAATGACGTGCAATCTAAGGAAAATAAATAGAAATAGTTGTTTCTTAGTAATCGTTTTTCCAATGGTGATCAGCGTTTGATTGAAATTTTTGGTTTAGTTGTGTCTGACATTTATAACCAAAAGTTCAACTTTCCAAGTTCCAAGAATGAACAACAAACAGAACATCAAATTTAGACGGGTCTCACAAGCTTTAACCTTAAAAGCCAAAATGGCCACCATGCATCTAACACCCAGGCCAGCGGCAGCAAGAAGCTGTTTCTCACCACTCACTGTTCATAGGACGGCAAAATGCCAGTAAATGTGTTGCTGTAGTATTTTAATGGAAGACATGAGAAAAAAAAATAATTTTTGTCATCCTAATGCCTTACAAATATTACTTAGTCTGAGCACAATAATAAGCAGATATAATATCTACTTCAGGGGTAAATATAGAAAGCCACCCGCATTTGTTCCTTTACAGTCCTCCACATTATTTTCCACCAGAGGTTCTAAAGGTATTTTATCACTGCACTGTTTTTTTAGAGGTTTTAGCACAGATTAATATGCTTGAAAACCCTTTTTGACACAGTGTGCTTAATTTTACAATACAATTTAGCTTACTTTGGTTAATTTGCTTTTAGCTTTAAAATAATTATCATTGCTTCTGAGTGGGACAGAAAGCAGCCAGATTACATTCCAGGGTTATAGGTAAGGAAGCCTAAAACCACGACTGTAAGATACTTGTATCGTATAAGTATATAGTAAACCAGCAAAGGTATGGTAAATGAATGTTTTACGTTTTCATAAACCATCTCTTTCCTGAATATGGTCATGTTTGTTAAGACTGTGAAGTGGAGCCACCTGTATTGTTCCTCCACGCGTTGCATAAGTGGAGAAAAATTGAAATATTGTTCTCAAGGCTTCCTGTTCACCAAGGTCTCCTCGTTCCTATTGACACGTAGGCCTCAACTTCCTCCCTAATTTGTCCAGCCCGGTTTTAAGAAGGAATATTAGCACAATGGTTATATCGTGAAAATCTAAAGTATTCCACCCAGCAACTTCAGAACGTACACAGCCACTCCTTAAAAATGCGGTACAAGCTTCTGGAGGTGAATGTAAGGAAATGAACCTAACACTAAAGAAAGGTCCGAGAGGGAAAGGACAAACACAGAGGGCAAAGTGCTTAAAGAGCATAAACAACTAAAAATGAGAGGAGAAACAAAAAAAAAATGGTCCCATCTTTCTTTGGTGAAATCCTGCTGGACTAGGACATGATGGGTTTGTGTAGCTCAGATTGAGCTTTTCTGTCACAGCCAAGTTTGGGAAGGGGGCACCACCAAAAGCTGGGCATAGAGCCAACAGATTGAGGGCCTTTTGTGACTTAAGATCCACACAGCAGGTGGATAATTGACCATGATTCAAGGCAAACAAGGACAGAAAATATACCCTACCCACCAACAGAGGCTTAGAAACCTCTGCACACCTGCACACACTCAGGTACGGACACAAAGCCCTTGAAAAGCCCTCTGCGCTACAGATGCACTGTGCAGCACCACCCATGCATGCAAATACACAAACACACACACACACACATACATGCACTGAACAGGCAGGTTTTTTTTTCTGAGAACAGGTTAAAGAAGGGGGACAGCAGCACAGCAGGGACAATGTTCGATAAACAGACAGTCACATCATTGTGTCAGACCAATTTTCTCAAGGTCTCCAAAGGATCGCCTCTCATGTTGGACTGCGTGCATTTGCATATGTGTGTTTTTAGCATCCTTTCCTGACATTGTTTACAATGAAAGGAGCTCATTTCGATTTCCATTATCAAAATAATAACAGAAAAATAGGCTGAAGCATGGGAGGGAAAGGGAGGATGCTAATGTCCCCGCGCTTGCACACGCTGCCAAACAATTGGGAGAGATGGACCATTCTGCTCACGGCGAATCAAGGAGAATGGGACAGGAAAATGGAGGATGTGTGAGGAGAACACGACAAGCACACACTAAGAATAGGTGAAGGGGAAGAGGAAGCGATAAGGAAGCAGATTGAGAGGGGCCCTCATATCCAATTTGGTAAACAAGTATGAACCATGTGTCGTTCTCTAATGCAAATCGATACCAAATCAGAGCAGAACAGAGAGAGACGCAACACGCTCACTACACAGTTTTATTTATTTACTGTGCCTTAATTGCATCTGCAAACGTCTTCCCTTTTTTCCCGCAGCTTTACAATAAATCCTTATTGGTTAAATTATTCTGTGTGAAATCTCTCTCAAAAGCAATTTAAAAAGTATAATCCAACCAGATAGCGTATTTAATGTGGCCTGTAAAATCATTTTAACCCTATGGATGTGACCATTGTTGTAATACATCATTATCATGTTACAGCCAGGGTGATCATTACAAAGCAGCAAAAAGCTTGGCTTTGATCCGAATCAATACCTTGGAGAACCACCAGCTCCAAGTCTTCTGTACTTCTACAAAGTGATTTTTTTGCCTGTACTTTTAGCTTATGCCGGGCATCCACTGTACGATATTTTCAATCGTGGTACTCATATACAGCTCAAACTGTACGACGAAACTGCAGGGTTTAAAAGTTCACGATACATGTTCTTACACTGTGCGGCCCAACGCTCTGATGCGACCTGACTGCTCACACAGTGCGTTCAAAAACCACCCGTCAGACTCAGCCCCGTAGAGAGATGGTGCTACTCGGACTCGCCTACCCGGATCCAAAAAATTCTCGCACGACTGAAGAATCGGCCCGAAAAGGGCAAAAACTCGTACGGTGTATGCCCGGCTTTAGGCTTAGTCAGACTGGATGCAAAACGCGTCTGTTATTTCCATGTTTTACCACAGATTATTTAGTGAGTTGGACTTTCACTGGGCTGTGTCTACAATGGTGCTGGATGGTTTTGCAGCCCCTAATTGGTTCACTTCTGGGATTGCCCTTCATTTGCCTCCATCCATCTTCCAATGAATTGTGGACGGCCTCCCTGTTCGTATTGAAAAAAAAATCTTCTTTACAGCATGATGCCTGCCAACACGACTATTTACCAAGGGGCTGGTGCGTTCAGGGTCAAATGTAGCAATGAGATATTCAGTTTGGATAATATTTCATGATCTAACACTGCTTTAAACTTCTCCATAACTTTCTCTCTGACCTGCCTGCTGTGCTCATTGGCCCTCATGATGCTGTTTACGAACTAATCTTCTCTGACAAACCTCTGAGGCCTTCACAGAAAAGCTAGATTAAGCTCACCTAAAATTACACACAATAATAAGATGACTTCTGAAGAGAAATGATTGCACAGTGTTTTTTTTTTTGTGTTTTTTTTTTTTGGGGGGGGGGGGTATCATAGTAAATAGGATGAATACAAATTTTAACATTTGTATTTGTTAAATACACATGTAAAGCATTTCTTTTCCACCTCACAATTATGCACTACCTTGATTTTCCTCTTTTTTTTTTACTATGATACACAATTCCAGTAAAAGAAACTGCCGTTTATGGTTGTAAGATGACAAAATGTGAAAAAGTTAAAGGAATAGTTTTTTTTTTTTTTTTTTAAATTTTTGTGTTTTTTGACCAAACACACAAGATAAAACATATCTAAGGATTTTTTTTTTAAACAAACTGATCTGAGTAAAACATGGCATTTTCATACATGTATCTGTTTCGCTCAAAGACAGGTCTTGGTAGAAGCAAATCTTTCTTGACGGATCATTTGAGGAAACTGTACAGAACCAGCAGCGCTTTTGGCCTGAATAGTATGAAAAATGACTTGTCTTAGCGCCATTACCAGTAAGACACATTTCCAATCTATACCCAAGTCCGTTAAACCCTGTTGGGTTTTCTTTAAGTAAAATAATCTGATTTTCCATAATGACAACTTCCCGACAGCAGGACATTGTGGTGAGTCAGATTATAAACCCACCTCACGTTCACACATGACCTACATTATGTGGCGCACACATCTGTCAGCGCTTAAGCATACAGAAACACACATGCAAAAACTTTAATTGCCTAGTTGTCTGTAGTCTCAAGGGCAAGTTTGACATCAGCCTCCTGCAGTTATTCTGGAAGCAGCGTGATGGGACGTGAGGAGGGCTCGCAAAGGGTCGAGTTGCGGGTGAAAAGGAGAGTATTTTTAGGTTGTTTGTTTAGGTAATCTACAGGCAGCTCCCAGACGACAGCCTGTCTGGGGCCTCAAAACACCTTCTATTGTGCGGGCGTGCATGTGTGTGTGTGTGTGTGTGTGTGTGCAAGGGCGCGAGTCCCTGAGAGCAGCACTAGTACTGTGACGCTGCTGTGCGTGTGTGTGTGTGTGTGTGTGTGTGTGTGTGTGTGTGTGTGTGTGTGTGTGTGTGTGTGTATACATACTAAGGGTACATAAAAACTTTCTCGGGTCAGTAGCTCTTCAACAGCTCATGTCAGCTCAGCGGTGGTCTCCAGTGTAGGTGTCAATGCAGAGACCTTTACCCTCTCATGATGTTGCCCCCTCCAGGTTACTTTCCTTATTTTTCTTTTTTTTTCTCTCCCTCTTTCTCTCTTTCCAAACACGATCGAGGTCATTATCGTCACGCAGGCGGAATGGCTTTAAAACGGGACCCCTGGTTTAATTTGGTGTGTTCTCCTGTTAGCGCGGTGTGCTTTGGCACGACGACTGTGTCCATTTCTAAGTCAGAAACACACAAGAGTATGCATAAATGTTGCTGAGCTGTCCATGCGTAGCATTCTCTAACCACAGGCGGCTTGAACCTGGCCATCCGTAGTCTCGGGTTAATGCTGCTCGGCCAGGCTGGCCATGCTAATGTGTGTGTCTGATGTGGGCAAAGGCGCACAGGTAGGGCGATTATGAGGAGATACCAATTACAGAGTGCGAGGTTAAAATGAACAACGTGTTTGGGTTGCGTGCAAACTGGATTCTGTGTAATGTTGGATTATTGGTTCCCTCCGAGCACATGAAAAACCCTCGCTTCTTATCTTTTGTTATGTATCCTGATCTTAATGTGTGAATTAATCTAACCACTTGCAATATAGTATTCAAAACACTATTTCCAAATTCTGTCACTTTACATAAAAACCAACTAACTTACTATGTGTGATATTTCTTGATAGATACACTACTGAGTAGTGCATAATTGTGACGTTGAAACAAAAAACTATAAAGGGCACCATGCCTTTGTATTCAGTTCCTCTAATTTTGTTCATCTAAACTGAGGTTTATGTCCCTTCTCTTCCAAAGTCTCATCTTTTGTAGCTGCAACTCCTCCACAGTTATCATGGATCTCTGCTTCTGAAGGTTTTGGCTGCTTTGGATTTTATTCACCAGTATCATAATAAATGGGGCTGCACACCTCACTTTTCAGATTTTGCTTTGTAAAAAATGTTGGCCGTCCACAGTTATGTGTGACTTTGTGCTGGCCTATGAGGTAAAATCCCAATACAAAAACACTAAGTTTGGGGTTGTAATATGGCAAAACATGTAACAGTTTACAAGGTGTGAATACTTTTTTTCCAGGCACTGTAGGGAAATGTTCAACATTTGGCTGGTTATCAGCAACTTAAGCTGTATAAATGCCTCCAGATGTGTCAAACATTTCCTCATCATCCTGTGTATCATTGTGAAACACTTTCAATAATGCACTTCACAAAAAAAAAGGTCTTACATCACACTAAATCAGTTTTTTGCTGGAGGTGTTTTCTTCTGCTAAACAGAGGGGTTGCTAGGCCTCGGCTTGTGTTTCCAGAAAACGGTCTTTTCAAAGGTCCTCCCCGTCCCACAGTGTCAGGTGAAAACGGCTCAACAATAAACACCAGCGATATTGGCTCTAATATCCATCAGCCGCTGCTGGAGGTCGAGATATGACCACACCAGGCTTGTTCAAAGAGCCATATCACTCTGTACCCACAACCCCCCACTTCACCTTTCATATCTTCAGCCGTTTATCAGAGCCAGAGGGCAGCAATTGATTCATCTTCCTTTCTTCTCTATTGCACGCAGACTGTTTCTGTCACATATACGTACACACAAGGACATCTACAAAAAACGATCTCATTTCAGAACCGCTCTTCTCTCAACCCCTGTCATATTCTTCCGAAAGATTTCTCTCCCTTCCTGTTCTGTCCATCCTCTAACAAACCACAGAGGTGTGAAACTTCAAGAGGAACGCGTCTCTTTTTCGTCTCCCTGCCCTTCCAGCAGTATCCAGCGACTGGCTTCGGATCAGAAAGGATCAAGGTTTCTAATCCCAGAGACATGCCCTGGCATGGTTGCACCTCTGCCTCTGGCTGGAGCACTGCAGCTTCAGGTCTCCCAACGCTGCAAGACCTCCACATCCCCCAAATTACATTTCAGCTCCCCCACAGGGACATTGCACCTTACAAGCAACCCCACGGTGTGCTTGATGCACAAACAAGATTGTATTTTGAGGCACGGACGATTTGCAGGAGGGTGGCCAGTTGATCTCAGAGTTCTGGGCTGAGGAGCAAAGATTTCTACCTGCACACATGAAAAACTACAGGCTTATTTATTTAAAGAAAGTGCTGGATTTATGCCGTTTGGCCAGAAGTTGGGTATACGACCAAACGTTTGGTCGAAACTTCAGACTGCATTTGTTGGATTGGACAAGAAGCTAAAAAGGAGCGTTTCCTCTTTTTTGGAAAGGAATGTTTCCTGGCAAGAAAACGACAACACATGACTTGTTTTTGAAAAAGAAGAAGTTTAGCCCCAGCTTCTTGCAAATAGAATCCGTGTGAGCTTTAAAATCTAAGTTTTTCTCTGTAGGAGGACACAAGCTGAATAGAAGAACCGACAGCTAGCTAGCAGTTAGCTTAGCATAAAGCTGTGCTTCTGTGCTTTTTTGTCTCTCTTGTTGTGTCTCTGCTCTGTCTTCTGTAACCCCAGTCGGTCGAGGCAGATGACCGTTCATACTGAGCCCGGTTCTGCCGGAGGTTTTTCCTTCCCGCTAATGGGTGGTTTTTCTTCCCACTGTCGCTTCATGCTTGCTCAGTATGAGGGATTGCAGCAAAGCCATGTACAATGCAGATGACTCTCCCTGTGGCTCTACGGTTCCTCAGGAGTGAATGCTGCTTGTCGGGACTTTGATGCAATCAACTGGTTTCCTTATATAGGACATTTTTGACCAATCTGTATAATCTGACCCAATCTGTATAATATGATTGAACTTGACTTTGTAAAGTGCCTTGAGATGACATGTTTCATGATTTGGCGCTATATAGATAAAATTGAATTGAATTGAATTGAATTGAAACAGTGGTGATGAGGGGGAGTATTTCTTGGGCAGGAGAGAGCTTGTGATGCTGCCTATGTTCTTCTTTGGCATGGCCCTTAGTCTTTAATGTCTTTAGCGTTTGTTGTAACACGATGATTTATGTTAGCTTAAATTATAGCCAGGTTTCCCTGTCGTTTTGAGGCCTTTAGATAATTCTGTGAAGGATCAACCACAGGGAATACCACCGACTGACCTTTTTCAGTGAATTTAGAAGTGCAGTCAGCTTGGGTGGGTCAGAGAGCTTAGAAATCACTACTGCAGCTTTCAAAGCTGTCAGTGATACTACAGACGGGTTTGATTGGATTAGATTTAACATGCCAAGTTGGCAGAATAATTGTCTTTGTTTTGGTCTCACAAATTCAAATTATATTTATACAGACTGTCTTCAGAACACGCATGGCCCATGCCTGAAGTTGTCACCGAATATTAACGTCAGCCTGCAAGCTCAATGGATCCTCTGCAGCAGGAGAAAAAACCTACTGCACAGCGTCTATCTATGAGAAAGAGAAAAAGACGAGGGAGATGAAAGGAGTTTTTTTCCTCACTGTTCACTGCATTTTGGGTCTGCTCTCAGTTTATCTCTTCCTTAAAGAGAGGTGTTTCATGTTGCTGCAGAGAGGAAACCAGTCTCTACTGTGATATTGATCAGTTCTAACTGCTCAGCATATTTACAAGCCTCACAAATGTAGTAATTATATACACTACTGCTCAAACCTTTGGGATCACCTTTCTTCAATTCTGATAATAATAATTTAATCAGAAATACAGTCTAGACATTGTCACTCACACCAGCATCCATTTATGTTATAAATTAATGAATAAATGTGATATAAAACATTACCATATGTTTATTAATCGGTGCGGTTTGTAATTTCAGCAAGAGTATGAATAATGGTTGCTTATTTTGTTGTAAAGAAAAATGAAAATATGTTAGACTTATTTTTAATTTCTGTGTTATTATAGTTCTGAGTAAAACTGCGGGTATTTTTACTCAAGGTTATCACATCACAAGAATCTCCTACCACAAATGACGCAGTCCGCGGTGCCTTATTTGTACCAAATTTTAGACTTCAAGCAGATTAAAAAAACAACTTTAGTTGAACGAAGAGAAGTAAGAGATGCTGTATGGAGATGCACAAAAGCTCATTTTCAGCTTGATTAGCGCTGACCTTTGACTGCTCAGTTGCAGACTCAAAAATCCAATCTTTTTCCATAGGGTGAATGCACAGAACATTTTATTTGTCACCACGTGTTACCACGGCGAAATTTGTCTTTGACCACTTCGGTTCACATTAAACACAATGAAGGCGAAAACTGACAAACAAACAGGATAGGAATGAGGGTTAATTTTTTTTTTCTTTTTTGCACGCTGTTAAACATAAGTAGGTTTCAGCAACAACAATACTTGTCATCGTGATAAACTAATTTTAGACTCTGTTAGGTAGTAAATACAGAGGAAACACACGGGTGTATGAACTTATTTAAAATGAACTCTGTTTTTTTACATGTCATAAGGTGCCTGAGGATCATTCAGGGCTGCGAGAGAGCGAGAGAGAGCAAGTCTTCCTCAGGAAGGCTGAACTGTGCCTTTTGAGCTTTAATCTTCTCTGTTTTTGAGCATGATAAATTTGGAGAAATTGGTAACCTTTTGGAAATCTCACACTAGGGCAAAGGCTCCACATTCTTTAGGGAATTAACACAAAAATTGGACTCTGTAATCATGCTGTCTTCGTTTTAAAATTTTATTTTACAGCGACTGTTCTCTCTCACACATGATGTGGCATCACCTCTGATTTTGACATGAATAAATTAAGCACCGTTCATGTCAAGGCTATGAAGACTAGAAAAAAAAGTGTTTGGAATATGATGAACACTTTGAATACTAAAGCGGTGTTCAGTTTCCTCCACCACCATGATTAGAAAAGGGGGATCTCAGCTCATTAACATGGGCACTGTGTCCAGGCTCAGGGCCCATCAGATTGCACAGCGGCTCTTTATTGCAAGCCTTTTTTGTCATAACCCTTAACTGATTGCTGCAGAGGAGCTCTTTGATTTGGCCACTGAACCCTGTGCCCCAAGAGGAAAAGGATGACGGGGAAATAGAAGAAAAGACCACCTACTATTGGCCCGGCAGGACCGAGGGAGCTTAAGATAGAAATCAGCGGGAGAAAGAGACAGGGGGAGATAAAAACATTTTCAAGGTGTTTGCAATCAGCTTCCCATTGTCAGAAAGCGAGAAGAGAGCGGGTACTGTCCACCTGAGGAGCCGCTGGGCCTCTTTGTTCCCCGGTTCAGATCGCGCAACCAGATAGGGGCTTTAATGGAGGTTTATGATACAGCACGCGATATGCCCATTGAGACAGATGCACAGAATAAATACACGACAGATAATGGCGTGGCTCGCACACTTACAGCTGCATTTTGCCCCCCCGATCAAAGGGATTTCTGTGCAACGGTGAACCGATGGATGAAGTGCAGAAAAGGCACTGTTGCCAGGTTGGAACTAAATCTCTTTCCACTTCACTTCCCCCCCCCCCCCCCATGTGTTTTGTCTCCTTTTTTTCTCTCTCCCTCTCCCTGCCTCCTCATCTCCATCTCCTCTGCTCCTCTTGGCGAGAGAGGTCCGTTCTGCCTCTCTGTCAGAACAGAGAAGGTGGCAGGGGCCCTTTTTTTTTTTTTTTTTTTTTTTCTTGTCTTTCACAGGCTCCCTCTCTCCAGAGCCATCTAACCCATGCCCACTCGATGCCTGTCCACTTCTCCCTCCCTGCCCGTCTTTCTCTGCCTATACATCCGTCCATCTCCCTTTACAAACTCAGCCTCCCCTCTTTCAGCCGTCTGCCAGCTGAGCGAGCGGGGAGGAAGGTTTTCAATTGAGCCGCAGCCGAAAAGAGAAGGGGCAAAGGGAACAAGAGCGAGAGCACGCAGGAGTGCGGGGAGAAAATGGAGGGGGAAGAAGGGGAAGCAGTCGGAGGAATCGGGAGAATGGCAGGGATGGTTAAAGAGAGACGGAGGGGGTTGTGTTGGTGGAGAGCCGGGGTATTGATTCAGGGCCTTTTGACATGCTAATTTGCTTGCTGACTGCTTTAATCGCTCCCTCTTCCCAACGCGGGCTTCAAAGAGAGGATGCTTTTCAGAAGGATGAGTGCAGAGGAGAGAGGAGGAGAGGAGAGCAGAAATGTTTGTCAATTTATTTTTTTTCCACTTCCATGCCACATATGGCGCTGATGCCATTTGACAACCGTGCTAGCGCCTCTGTACAAACGCCGAGGACGCTGTCAGGAAAATAGTGTACTTACTGTCCAAGGCAAAGCTTGCATGTTAATTTTGTGCAAATTCAGAGGTGAATAAAAAAAACACCACAAAGACATTTGTTACATTAGAATCATTAGTTTAAGCTGTGATGGCAAATAACTGCGCCGATGCACCAATAAATGCCCAGGAGACAAAATGCACAAAAGAAATGAATATTTTCTGTTGAGACATGCCCTCCAAATATACAATGAAAATAAAAGTCATTTAAGATCTCTGAGTATTTAAACAGTAAATCTTTGTCAAGTCATGCTCCTGTTTAGTATAACCGCTGTGCCATTTCCCTCCCTTCCTAAATACATCAGTTTGTTTTTATATAGTTACCTCATTCCATAACTAAAGGAGATTAATAGCCATTAAAATGGTCAAACCTCAAGTATAATCCATCTAAGAGTATATTTTGAAAACTGTGTATTACATAATTTTTTTATGGAATCCAGTTTGGAGGGCGTACTCTTGTTTTAGCTTATCTTTTAATCTTTTAGCATTTTAATTACTGGTGACACATAACCACATCTGCTTCCAGCAGACTGGACTGCAGACTGTTGTTTCAAACAGTTGGATGTCAAAGCAGTTACAGCCACAGGTTTACTCTAGGCCACTAGGAAAGGGCCCTATAGGTGGAGAATTTCCGCAGTTAGGCACAAAAATACCACGATTACAAAGGAACAGTGAATGGGGCTGATTGACCACTAAATATTTATCGATTGTCAATCTAAATTCCACAATTAGTAAACGTTTTAGACTAAGATCCTTTTTTATGGGAAACACACTGTTGGATGGTAGGCAAGCTAAAATTCTGTTGTGCTTTTTTGTTGAAGTGGCACAGATTAAATATTTAAGGTTGATTTTTTTCACATTTACTCGTATTAAAGTTAGTGTGCTTTTTCTAAACAAAAGCAAAATTAACTTGAAGGTATATTTGATTAGGTGGTGGTGCAATTGTGGCTAATGTATTTCCACAATGCATATTTTTTAAATCATATAAATAGGCAATTATTTTATTCGGAATCTTTTCTTCCAATTTTACACTAAAAATAGAACTGATTTAGGATTATAAACTACGTGGCTGTTTAAATTCACTCGACAAGCATAAGAATGATTAAAATACCAACATAAACTAAATGCAAAGCACAAACTCATCTGTCCTACATGCACCTTGGTTGTTTTAGCTTCAATCAGTTGTGTTGCAGTCAGAAAGTTATGGTTCTGAGTTCAGCTTCCTCCCCTTCCACATGTTGAGGCAACCTCGAGGAAGATGCTTAGACCCAAGTTGCACGCCGGACTGCGTATCGGTGTGTGAATGTGAGCATGGTGGTGAGTGTCTCCGGGTGATTATGGCTCAAGTACAAAATGTTTTCAGCTATCAGTATGCAAGTTCAGTCCATTAAAGCTATTTGAAAAACTTCTAAAACACAGCTCTCCAAGTAGGCTTTCTGTTCGAGTGGTTCTGAACGATGTTTTCTTTTATAAGTCAATTATATCTATTGTTGATCCATTTCCCTTCAATTTATTGTGTTACACAATACAGAATCTGCCTGTAAAGCACTTTGGTGAAACTAATGCTTTCTGTATTAATATTCTAATGTCATTTCTAAACTGTAGCTCAGGCCAATGTTTTTATATATATATGTATATATATATCCATCCATCCATCCATTTTCCAAACCGCTTTATCCCTCATGGGGTCGCGGGGTGTGTATATATATATATATATATATATATATATATATATATATATATATATATATATATATATATATATGGAACCTAAGTTTGACATACCACATATATTTGGACTTTCCTGTTGCAGGGCTAAAAGAAAAATAATCAGAAAAAGAGTTTTGAATTTCTCTGGTTCTAAAAAAAAGAGAGGTTAAAAACTCACTGGGGGATAAATGAGCAGAAGTTGATTTTTCTCTTTCCTTTGCAGCACTGCGGTAATACGCACGTGCTGCGGTATGCCCGGCACTGTGGGAGTACTGCGGCTATCAGCGCGGGTCACGTTCTATCACCGGTTGCTTCCTGCCCTGAGCAGGCCCTGTGTGTGCTCTTGTGTGTGTGTCTGTGTGTGTGTTGGTGTGTGTGTGTGTGTGTGTGGGTGATTTGGGGCTAGAGAGGGGTGTTGAGTGCCGAAAACTGCAAAGGGAACAAACACCGAGGCGGGACGGCCTGCCGAGCAGGAAAAACTTTTCAGCACCTCAGCTAATGATGTCTGAATTACCACCAGCAGCCCCTCCTCCAGCTACTAAAGAGATTTGTGCATTGAGTGGATTTTAGCTGCAACGTTTAGGAGAGCAGAATATTAAAAATCGTTTTAAATAATTTCTTCAGCAGGAGTGGGTGGAAAACCTCATGGGGTGTTCTGTCCTCTCTCTCTCTCTCTGTACCTGTTGTTCTTTTCTGCTTTCAGTTGGTAATAGATTCCTCGTCTCTATTCAGCAGCACAAAATGAGCGTCTCTGGTGGCTGGGAGAGTGATGAGTACATTCACCTCCATTCTGCTGCACTCGGCTCGGCTCAGACTGTGCATGCGTGCATCTGCCGTACATATGTGTCAGTGTGCGCTCGCTGCTCGCCGTGCCGTTTTGCACATGTGCAGAGCGGGGTATTCAAGCATAAGGCCAAGCATGTGTGTGAGCAGGCACACTGATTCCCCTCTTTCTCTGCATGAGCCTGAGCGTCTATAATTGGAGTTAGAGTGAGCACTCAGGAGTGTCACTTGTGAATGCACGTCTGAGAGAAGAATGACGGGTGATGATGTTCAGTGTGCTACCCCCACCACCCCCCCACCCCCGCCGCTGAAGGTATAATCTCATTATTCAGCCCACTTCCTGCTGCTGCCACCACAGACAGGCTGACAAACACTAACCACCTCGACGGCCGGCACAGAGGAAGGAAAAGAGGGAAAGCGCGAGAATAAAGACAGTGTCAATGGGTGAAAATTACTAACAGGAGCTTGGCAAAAAAAAAAGAGAGTATAAAAAGAGAGAGATGTAAAAAAAAAAGATGAATGCAGATAACAAATCACTGAAGCGAAGGGAAATTTAAGGAGACAGATGACATGGGAGAGAAAAAGAACAAGCAAGCGACTATAAGCCGGCGTAAAAAGAAGATGCAAATACCTAATTTGTGCATATGCAGAGGAAGAGGGGGAGGAACACAGGGTGAAACAGGAGAGGGAGACTGGGTCTGTGTATTTAAAGCCACCGGGGACTGGCTGGCTAAATAGAATTACGTGGTGAATTTAGAATGATGCTCCCAAGCGCATATTTAAAACTGTCAACAGAGGGAGGGAGAGAACGGGAGACCCAGATAGACACTCGCACAATGAAGAGAGGAACCTCATCCCCAAAACCTCTTAATCCAGCACCAATGAGGAGACTGTCTGCAGGAAATAGTGCGGGACTGGGGAGGGGGAGCGGGCCCGTCAGGTGGAGAAAAGCTGTCATCACACAATGACATCCCAGTCTGACCTTCAGCTTTTGTTCATTCAGTTATGCAGGTAATACAGGCAAAAAAAAAGTGAAAGCTGAAATAATGGATTCAGAAACTGTAGCATTCATGTAAAACTTGGGTTAAATAAATAGTGTGAAACATCTAGAAAAAAAACAACAAAGCTAGCGAAGATCTTAATTTTAAGAGGATTTAATTTAACTGGGTTAGAGTAATGCACTCCATCAATGTAAATGATAAAAGCATGCACGCTATTTTTTAACTTTAGAGAGAAACTTGAATCAAAGATAAAAATGCTCCTTTTTCCAAAGCTTAGATTTGTTTATTCTCCAACAAGACTATTGCTCATTGTCATATCCAACGTAGAGGTTGCTCAAGCGTGGCTTTTACAGCGCTCTGTAAAACTAAACAGCTTTCTCAAAACTCTTATTCAGCTTGTATCTCAATCCCTGGGTGTTTGAGTTTCTTTATCATTCTGTTTCTCCACTTTCTGCCATTTTAAGTTTGTTCTTGTGCTCCATGTACATTTAGTATTCTGCTAGATTTCTTCCCTGTGTTTTTCTCTGTTCAGTTCTTGACTCCTCCCCTCAGCTCCTTTGTATTCATCAGTTCCAGCAGTTCTCATGTGGATTCGTGTTCTGACCCAACAAGTCTGGTGTAAAATCTCACAAAACGTTTAGTACGCATAGTGGAGGGAAAGGGAAAGCGTTTGTCAACAAGGGATCTCAAAAAATAAAAAAAAGGCATGCTGTGTGTTGACTGAGATGAGTGGAACTTGTTCACAGCTCAGCAAGCACGCAATCTGCAGTGTTACATGAAACTGCTGAGACCGCAACAAGCTGGATCCTCAACATACACTAACAACTACAGTATGAAGGCAGATAAATCATAACGTCTAATCTGCTGAATTTAATAGAGGCACACACCTGAACTGTGTGGCCTGCTGTCGGACAGAGGTTTCTTCTCTCAGTCTCAAAAATACAGTAGAGCTAACGATCATTTATGTGCGACGATATGCATAGTTCTTCCAAATGTCTTCTTGACAACACCTCAAAGACTCTGCAGCTCCTCCAACATTAAAGAGCCAGATGAGGAGCGGGAGTCCATCCATGACCCCCCCCCCCCCCCCCCCCCCCCCCACCCCCCACCCCCCCCCCCCCCCCCCCCCCCCCCCCCCCCCCCCCCAACTTAAATCCTAACGGACAGGGTCTTCTCCTTAGATCAGGGAGGCCCTCAGTTCCCTCGCTGTCCCTCTCCCCTTGGCCCCGCGAGTACACCATAGTCACCCCAGGTCTACTTTGATTACAGACGCACATACAAGCTCTACCAACACAGCTGTCAAAATCGTGACATCTTAATCAATCCTGCATCCATGACCCTGTCAGACACAGCAGTAAGATGGATGCAGAAGGGGGCGGACCCCTGACCTCTACCAGAGGAGGGAAATGCAAGTCCTCTGTGCCCCATAAGCTCCCCCTCGGCTCCCTTTTCTCCCCAAACATCGCCATCCTCAGTCAGCCCTCCTGCCACCCAAACAATGACGGAGGAGATCCCATTCATCTTAGGCTGGGAACCAGGGGCCAAGGTGCCCTTGTAACCTCACGCATACACAGGGAGAGAAAAGAACCGCAAGCCTCCAAATGCACACCTTCTTATAACTGTGCTGTGCATAGCACAGAAAAAGTTTTTAAGGATAGGGGTGCACAGGTATCTAGTCTAAGTGCAGACTGACACCTTGTTTCGTTAAAATAGTTTCAAATCCCAGAAGATCAATCAAAAATCAGCTTCACCTCTAAAAATCACCCTGCCCCCAAAACAAGCTTCTGTCTGGGTTTCTTGGTCAACATGTCCTTAGTAGAGAGGAGCCCCTCTCCCATAGAGACTGTCACCTCGTGGGAATATTAACCAGCTCATCAGTGCACTTGAAGACCAATAGTGGGCAGCACCTTTTAACCCTGGAGTCAGCGGAGTTCATCTGCACCGACGCCTCAGGCTGCACCCGAGGCACGTCATCCAGAGTCCGAATGAAAGTGAACCGGTAAAACATAAACAGTGCAACTGAAGCTAAAGGGTAATGGAGTGGCTGGCATTGTTAACTTAAACACAATCAGGGAGCTGCTGTGATATGTGAGCTAAATGGATACATTGGCTTAAAAAGCAGCGGTGTCAGAATAGAGCTGGCAAAATGCAACAAGACTGCATTAGTCCCATTAAATCTATGGTCGCGTATCCATACGGGCCTTCTCTAGCAAGTTCCTGCTGCTTATTTCAAAAGGAATTATGATAAGGACACTACTTCAATTTTGCAAGTCACTATAAGAGAGTTTAATGTATGGGATCAAGGCCCTTTTTTCCCCCCAAACATTAGACGCTGCGATCGTAAAAGGCATTACAGAGTGCTAAAGAAGAATTACGTCAGCTCCGCGACTAGCATGTTTTGATCTCCTCCTTGCTCCGCTTTTTTGAAGCTAACTTCAGGAAGGAAAACCTGGCAGGAGCCATGTGAAACCAGTAACAGTTAAGTCTTTTTTTCTTGGCCATATCTAGAAAAAAGAAACCCCAAATCCCATCTGTGACTACTTGAGCCCCTTTACCCCTCCCCGCCCCGAGCAGCCAGTGGCACCCCTAAATCACCAGACCTGTTTGTCATGCAATTAGTCCTCCAAGATAAAGGCTCCCTCGTAAATTAGGAGAGGTGTAGTGGTCCGTCCCCCCTGTTAATCACCCGTGCCCAGCCTCTGACCCCTCGCTGCTGCGGCCCGCTGCTTTTTGTGTGTGATGTGACGGGCTTGTTGGAGGTGTCTACCAATAAACCAGTGGAGCAAAACTGGCAGCCGCCCTGCTGGACGGCTTACAAACCTGGGTCAGACTGTTAAAGCCCTTAACATGATCCACGAACACAGCACTGTGCCACATGTGTTATACTTCTTGGCGTGCACAATAAAACGGGCAGAAGGTATAGCAAATACTAAGTAATTCCAATAGAATGTTCTCATTTAAATACATTGAGGGACTATCAGATGTAAAAGAAACCAGAAGAGAGGACCTTCAATCATTGTTGAAGGGCCAGGTGTGGAATCGCAACAATCCGATTTTAGAACAGTCGTCCACGAAAGGCCGGTCCCTCCAAACAAACGGCACCGTCTCAGCCCCCAACTCGCCGAACATGCTTGGAATCATAAAGCACTTTTCTCCCGTTTCCACTCTCCCCAAAGCTGTCTATCTCCTTTTCAAGCTCTTGCTCCATTGGGAGCAAGAGAAAGAACAGGTGGGGGTGAAAGACGCAGCAGCGGTGTGAACCAGTTGGAGCTCTACGCTCCACTCCCGGTTTCACCAGTACTCCCGGGATACGTCCCTTTGCACAACACCTCCCAGTGGGCCTGCTAATTACTCCACTTACAGTCATCATTGCTTCTATCACCCAAGCACACCATGAAAAGAAGAGTGGAGAAAGCAAGTGAGCGAGGAGATAAAAATATCCAACAGAGTGCAAGGTGGGTAAATCAAGGGAAGAAAGCAAAGGATGAAGGCACAAAACAAAGGGGATAAAGACAAAGATTTACAGGTGGGGGAAGGGAACAATATAGTACCGCAGGATGAGTGTGGTCAGGATGGGTTAGGAGGATGTATAAATACAGAAGAAAAGGTTAAAAATCTGTTAGGAGTAAAAAAAATATATCTGCTGTTTACCTTGGCATTCTGAATTGCGTTCCTCATATCCAGGTTTGCACAGGCAGTTCCCTATGGGCACCAACCACTCTCCGTCAGCTCCACAGTACATCTTGGGAACCTCCCTTGGCACTGAATTATCCACACACGCACCACCAGTTTCCACCAGCGAGGAAGTATCGGGACCAGTGATGGTATCAGGGAACTGGGCCAAGTGTCGAACTGCTAAGGGGCATTTCTTGTAAAAGACCCTGACGGAAACAAGAGCAATGCACGCTCCAACATCTTGGAACGCCAAGTAGAAACCCTTTAGTCCCATGGGGCCCACGTCCCGGACCTCCGTGTTTAACTTCATGATGCGGTCCCGATATCCAATTGAGTGAAGCTCTCATCTGCAGCAATAGTGTCTATCTGCTGAACTGGTTCTCGCGGATGTAGCGCTCTTTGTCATTGTTGGATCGTAGTAGTAGAGGTTGAACGTTTCCTTGCAGGTTCCCATGACCCCCGGCAAGCTGTTGCAGTCCCGCAGGGTGAACTTGATCTCGATTTTGTAGACACGCAGGGCACCTCCCGGGGTATAAAGTCGGTACGTAGCCAGTTGTTCTGATTTGGCTCCATGACATTGCACACACTGGTATGTTGCGGATGGGATGTTCTTTTTCGTCCATTCATGCTCACTTCCTCCCACTGGGGAACAGGCAAGAACAAAAATGTTACAAGAATGTAATTAAACTTGATGCAGATAAGAAGATAAGCAGTAAGAAAAACCTGGTATGGGTGAATAATATCTTAAAAATATCTGACCATCGGGCTGTGCAATACAATATTGAGTGGTCGAGGGTAATTTAACCAAAATGATATATTTGGCTGTTTTTAGTCAACATTTGAGCTGACCACTGAACTTAATACATGTTTTATGAATGAAACCTAATAGACGTGTTATTCCTTGATATGGAATCCCGTTATTCAACATGTCTACTGAAGCCTAAGAAAGGAGAGTGTGTTATGAGTTTTATTTCTCAACATCTTTAGTTCAATAACATTAGGGGTGATATAGAAAAAAGAAAACACTTCCAGCGCGCGCACAAACATTGTTTCAGGACATTGGAGTAGATGTCGAGGGAAGGAATGCCATCACTGGATTACACAGATGCAGAAAGTCTTTGAACAAGTGCTAACAATCTAATGTGCCCGGGCCCTGCTTTCCGTCTAACATAATCGAGGGGGACCAGGAGACCGAGGTGCACATGTTCACTGAGGTTAGCATAAACTCATAAAGAGAAGGGAGGCACTGACGTGAGGTGCATGGATTATTTTACCCTGTGCAATTTGGCTTATTTTTGCCAAAAGGGAGTGTTTGTTTTACTTACGATAAAGTTTCCCCTTTCGACAGAGCACCGTTGAGCAAATATGGGCCTCGTCTTGAGAGGCTCAAAGCGGCATGCGTCCCGCAGGTTTTTTAACTTTGTGTTTAAAAAGAGTCTTGGACAGAGCCAGACTGTAAACAGAAGCAGACGAGCCTTTGGCTTGTCTGCTTTACCCATTTAGAAAACTGCACAAAAAAAGAATAGAACTGGGACGATGAGAGATACGGACGATGCTGGGCAGATATGACTCAATGGCTAATCGTAAACACTCCGGATTAAAACCTTATTTCCCGGGAGGAGGAAGGGATAATGCTAAATGCAGCTGCAGCTGTATGATTTGAGAAAACGTCTATCATTCCCTGCTGTTCCATTCCACTCTGCTCCCTTCCCTTTGGCCCCCCCCCCCCACACAACAACACCAACCCCCCTTCCCCTTTTGTTGTGGAAATCTAGCGCTGCTGAGATAAGGTGCCCTTCTCCAGATAGCAGGAAGAGGCAAAATGAGATCAATTGGTCATAATGAGAGGGTGAACGCAGGCTCGCAGGAGCTGCCAGGACCCTGTCAATCACTGCGTTGTGATAAAATGGCTGATAGCAGGACCTGAGCACAGTGCGAGATCGTTTGGAAAAAGCTCAAAAGATAGGGCCCAACATCTGTGTCTATGATTTTATATCTAGTAACTGGTCAAATTCTTTAAAAAAAAATTATTATTTTTCCCCAAACTTCACAAAGCGCAGTTGTGTTAGCCGTTCATTTCTGCAAGTGGACAAAAAGCAGGAGTCATGAGTCTTGGTTTAATCAAAGCACGTATTGATTCAGGCTTTTCGAGGAAAATTCAACATTTTATCAAATTTACACTTTGTAGAGCCGGTGGACGTGTCTAACCTTATTCATGCACTGATATCTAATATCAGAGGCAGTTAGAGAGTGGTATCACGCATTTAGTCGACCCTCTTCCTCTCTGGTTGTAGCCGGAGCTGAGGCTGAAGCCCACGGCACTTTCCGCGTTATTCATCCATTCCAGAGGACCCTCTATGAGCTGCCAAGTTCCCCTCTCTCTCTCTCTCATCTCTCTCTCCCTCGCTCTTTGCCTCCCTCCTCGGCTGAATGGTGGACAGGGATATAAAGTTTTCTCCACAAAGACCGATTCAATCCAACGTCTATTCAGGAAACCTGACGCCCGCCCGCGCAGTATCGGCCCTGCATCGCGACCATTACAGAGTGGTTAGAGGCGTGGGGAGCGAGCAGAAAGGGGAGCAGGGTTTCTGGTCTTGGGTTGATGGGAGAGGTCGGGGAGGGGGCTTCACAAAGTAGATTCTGGAACCTCCTGGCCCCTCCAGGTGTTCTGAAGTGTCTCCACATGTATTAACAAAGTATCGGGTTTATTTGATCAATATTTGGTGCACCTTTAAAGAAATGATCTCACCCCAAGGCACGACGTAGTACTGTATCAAGGCATGGCAATGTTCAAAAGTCACCATTTCAATCCACTGTTCCGTCACTGAAGTCCTTTTATAAGATTCCTGTTAAAGTGCTGAGGGAGTTTTATTCCCGGTGGAGCATAGGTAAACCAGAGCTGCCCCTTCTCCACCTGTTGCCAGCGCACAGCCGTCTGCTGGCTGAAATTGGGCTGTTTGGAAATATGGCTGCGAAAAAAACCTGACGGTCATGTTGTAAAAATAACCAGAACCCCATCCAGCACTCTTATTAACTCTGTTTTAAAAGCTACAATAAGCAAACAACTATGAGATGTCGTCAAGCAGCCAACTGCAAGGCTAGTGACCAGAGTTATTTAACTGGAATAATTAATCACTTATATCACTTGTTTGACTAGTGTAAATCTATAAAGGGCAGAATGACTAAAAGGCATAATTGAAAACTACCTAAATGTCATCCACATTTATTCAGCATTTTCCCCAAGCGTATGTATGAAAAATCATAAAGAACATAAATAATTAATTTATATCCAACCAATGAATGCTACAGGTATAATAATATAACTTTGACGAGACATATATTGGAATTTTTTGCAGTAGTATAACTCTACTTTTGCTGTTTAAAAGACAAGGTCTACTGTTATGCATTAAAGTCTCTTTTTATGTTAATGTGAACCTGTGGTATTTTTATTCAAGGTTATCATATGTGGGAATTTCAACGGCAGTGCCTCCTCACCCTGAGACTAATATCCTGACAGGTTGGAGAGAGTGACACAATAAATCTCCTACAGATATCCTGAGATGTCTCGCTGGGAAAAACTCTTTCTGGGGGGACTGGGTATTTATTCCAGGTTTTTAAACCCCCAACCTCCTGCAAATAATGGATATTTTTTCTCTGTGGGACATTCTTTGCAGTACCTACCCCTCCTTCTGTCGGGCTGGCGACCCATCCCAGCTCCCCCTGTACGGCCCT